>NW_006784763.1:2776470-2796895 GCF_000442215.2 Lipotes vexillifer | reverse complement strand
AAAGAGTGTCCCATTCAAAGATGAAGCCCTGTCTCCAGCTTACTTTAAACAGTCCTTTTATTCCAATCTGTGTCTGGCTTTTCCCATCTCTAAAATATTTCCATGGAACATTTCACTTCTCTCATAGAATTAAGATATATTTTATGTTTGGAATTTATTAGAAAACTATGATATTGCTTTTGCTATGTTAACACTCTCTGAACCACTCATCAAAGTGAAAAGCAACCCCAAAATAAAAAACTATTACTAATATTCACTCTTCTTCTCAAATTATTTCCTTGTCAACATCTTATCATTGCTCTGACTTCAGCTGATTAATGTATTAATGGATTGATTTATTCATTTGAACTTGTTATCTTTCTGAATGTTATCTTCACATATGCATGAAATGGGTGGAGTATAAACAGCAACACTAGTAAAACTATCAGCCACCAAGAAAGATTTACCTAGTAATTGTACTGTTTGTGGTATTTATCTATTTTTAATTCAGTAGTACCTCATCTATAAGTGTGTTTCCTTTACTTTCTCCATTTTTAAATATCTTGGTCATTAGAGCAGAGCATCTTTATTTTTCCAGAATCTTACAAGTTACTGATAACAGTAACCTGTGATAGGTTTACTTTGTGTGGTGCTTTGGTGATTTCCTGATTCCAGTAAGTTGTTCTGACCAATATCAAAATGCAGATTAGTTTAGAACTACTTTGATATTTTTGCAAATCAAAGAAAAATATTTATTTCTTCTGGATAGCCACAAGAGAACTAATAACTGTTAGTATACCTGAATTCATTAAAAATCTCCTTTTGAGGGGCTTCCCTGGTGGCACAGTGGTTGAGAGTCCGCCTGTCGATGCAGGTTGGTACCCCGGTCCGGGAGGATCCCACATGCTGCAGAGCGGCTGGGCCCGTGAGCCATGGCCGCTGAGCCTGCCCGTCCAGAGCCTGTGCTCCGCAACGGGAGAGGCCACAGCAGTGAGAGGCCCGTGTACCGATAAAAAAAAAAAAAAATCTCCTTTTCAAATGTATTATTACCAACAATTCAAAGTACAGTAGCAAAGTAAATGGGCAGTGCTTCTCTCTGCAAACATTCTGAAAGTGAGCTGCTGTATTTACAAAATTAACAATAATAAATGTCTTTAAGAATGGTTGTATTATCTTTTAATTTTTTAAATTTGTTTATTACCTCTCCAAAATAAAATACCCCTTAAAATTCTTTTGAGTATTCAAGCATTAGTATTCCATATCTTCACTACATTTAAATGTCTGTTTATAAGAAAATACTGGAATAGCCATATAGTTTTTAGGGCCAAGTGCAAAATGAACATGAGCAATTGTGTCTTGCTCAAAACCTATTAAGAATTTCAAGATGGTGACAGCAGAGCATTAAACCACATATGAGGTCATTATACCCATCATGTCCTGTGTGACTGCACAGGTCTCACAAACATGAAGCTGGCTCTGAGCCTATATCCAGTTATAGGTTAATTTTACAGATTCTCAAAACTGAATAAAAAAGAAAATGCATTCCAGGTGTGTACTCCGTTATTTAAATGATTATGAATTAAATTGTTAATGATACTAGGATTTGTGCTCAGAATCTCAGTTTGTATCTGAATAAAATTTTCTATATGAATTAATTTTTACAATAAAAAATTTTTTTCTAAGAGGATTCCTGAAATAATGAAATTAAAATAATTTATAATTTAATTCTGTATTTTAAGTCATATAATTTAATTAAATATATATATTCCATTACTAATTTAAGTAAAGTGATCAAGAGAAAATGTACAGTTGAAATTACTCTACTTATTTTAAAATTATATATATTGCATTGAACAATTAAGATCTAAGAGCATAAGGGAATTCCCTGGCTGTCCAGTGGTTAGGACTCCGAGCTTTCACTACCGGGGCCTGGGTTCAATCCCTGGTTGGGGAACAAAGATCCTGCAAGCTGTGCCAAAAAAACCCCCAAGATCTAAGAGCATAAATGAATGGGCATTTTTGAACACGTAAAATGCTCATTCTGGATGTTTCTAGGACATGTTTTAGCAGAGCAGGAGCTCACCACTGATCCATCCACCTCCTGCTTGAACAACCCAGTAATGTGATTTGCAGGTGGGTTGTAATTTCATCCAAAACATCATACAATAAGGAATGTACTTACTCGAGACAGGGTTTGACCGACATAAGAATTTGTAAAAGAGAAAAATCATTGTCCTTCTTGAACTTAATGACTGTCTTTCTGAATTCACATGCATATTTACCTGACCAGTCGTTCTCACTCTGGTAAAATTATCTGGTAAAATTAAGTTGAAATATAATTGATGGGTTGTCTGTTCTGAATAAATGTGTATGTTACAAATGCAAATGCATTTATGTATTTTACAGCTATGCAGTTTCAAGAACTGACTTATTTCTATCTGCTTTTTATTCACTTTTTAAAATTAGGCTACTGATGCATATTAGAATTTAATTACACCAATTAGTGCTGCCACATCAGACATATGATGTGCCTTCAATTAAGAAATACCTAATGGGCATTAGTACAATTTAGCTTCATAATTAAAGTTCTAAGAACATCACAAATTAAACATTATGATTACTGAACATTAAAAATCTACTGGTAAAATTAAAGCTGAATATTTTAGCGTCTCCTTTTAAGTTGATTTTTAAAAAGAAAATCAGGATTATGTAAAACACAATGTTACTATTATAGAAGAATTCTTAAATAGAGATTATGCATACATGTGCACCCATTTGTGTATATACAATGATGAAGTCTTTAGGAAAGTATGAAACCTAGCACTCACATCATCTAATGGATGTTAAAGGTTATCATTTCAGGGTTTTGTTTTGTTTGTTTTCTGTTTCTCCTTTTTCATATGTAAATATTCGGTTTCTGTGGTAGCCACTTAGAACTCCTGCTTCAGGGAACAAAGACCATGTGCAGCCCCAGCTGCGGCCCATCTGATTTTATGACTGTGTTTGCATTGAGGCCATGTTTCCTCAGGCTGCTCCTGGCCACTGGTGAGGGTACTAGTGCAAGAAACATTCTTAGGAACCCTAGGACTCTTCTTGCAAGAAGACTTTAAGTTGAGGACTCCTCGTTGGTCTGTCCAAAGCTAACTAAAACTGAGCTGTGCTGTAGGTTGAAAGAAAATCTGTCCCAATCCTTCCTTCTTCCTCTCCTTGCACAAGGATCAGAACTGAACTGCCGACTGAAGGCTCCCTACACTTATATCTGCTCTCTCCTCAATGCTTAACAGGAATTTCCCCCCTTATATCTTTCGTGCAACCAATAACTTCCTGGTGTCAGAAAGTCTGACCTAATAAACTATCTGATATGAAACATATACATATATACTTAAAAATTATTGTCATTATTAGAGTAGTTATTTTAAAATATTACCTCTTTAGAGATATTATCTCTAGTACTGTATTGAAAATTAGGATTATGGTAATTTTTATATTCCTTCTTGTGAAGAAAAATATTTAAGGTAAAAATACCTTTTCCCCACAATTTACATATCAAAAACAAATGTAGATTACATTAAGACATTCAAAACCCACTGATCTCAATCATTTCCATTGATTTATGTGAAAAAATACCAAAATTATAGACTAATTCATATATTTTATTATCTTAATTACTCATCATAAAAATCCTACAAAATTATTACGCTTTATTACAGATAAGAAACTAGATTAAAGAGAGGTTTAGGTGAGTGCCAGCCAAAGCAGTATTTTCTTAAATCCATGAATAATACGCATGTACACTTAATCAGAGATACTCTACTTGGTGGGTGGTTATGCATATATATCATATATGTATGCATAGGTCATGAAAATTGCCTCTAGAATTTTGATGCCTTGGGGCAATGCTACCTTTTATCTACTTTTTTTTTTGTTTTTTCTTTTTGTGGTACGCGGGGCTCTCACTGCTGTGGCCTCTCTCGCTGCAGAGCACAGGCTCTGGACGTGCAGGTTCAGTGGCCATGGCTCACGGGTCCAGCCCCTCCGCAGCATATGGGATCTTCCCGGACCGGGGCACAAACCCGTGTCCCCTGCATCGGCAGGCGGACTCTCAACCACTGCGCCACCAGGGAAGCCCTATCTACTGTTTTAAATAAAGCTTTTCTGGAACACAGACAGGCACATTTATTTACATATGGTCTATGCCTGCATTGGGGCTAAAAGTAAAATTACATAGTTGCAAGAGACTGTATGGACCCCAAAGCCTAAAACACTTTCTGTTTGGCACTTTACAGAAAAAGTCTGCCAATCTCTTACGAAATTCAAAACACTGAGACAACACAGACAGTGGTGAGTGGGTACTAAAACCCAACGTTCTGTGTTACAGCTCTTAAAACTAAGAAACAGAAAAACTGAGTCAAAATGAATTGGTTGTTTATTCCAGAAAATTTTTGCTCAAAAAACCACCTGTAAATCAATAAATAGCTTTACTGTTTGCTTCAGGAAATTCTTGCAGATCAATTTATCTGAAGCAATATTCTATTCACCTGGGTAAACAGCTCCATTAACAAACAATGGCTTATCAAAATTGACTTCTAGACTTTCACCTCATTGTATTTATCTGTCCTTAACTACTAGCTCACAGTTCCCTGCCCTGAAAGGTCACAATTATTCCACTTGAGAGCCAACCATAAAATCTTCTAAATATCCTCATCGCCAGATTCCTTTCTCTGAGGTACTGAAACTCTGCCAATGTCCTCTTCTTGCTCACAGGTATGAATTTTAAAAACTATGAAATTAGGGCCCTGAATGTAAGTTAAATTTTTAAAGCATTTTTTGACAGATGATACCATAAAGAATAACAGCCATCATCCAATAACATGGGAAGTAGGTCAGATACAATAATTTTATCTCTGATGAAGGACAGTCAAGACATATTACGGGAAGTAAGTTAAAAACCTCTATAATTCTAAAGATGATCAATATCTAAAATACAATGGGATGCAACTCAAAATTTGCATGGCAATGAAAGTGTTCTTTCATTTCCAAGGGAAAAACTTGAGTCGACTTAAGATTACAGGACTTTGCTTTCCTGAAATTTAACTGGATGCCTAAGCATGATTCCTTCTCTATCAAACTGGATTAAGTGAATCCCTATGCATTAGACTTTCCTTTCTCAGACAGAGATTACCTAAATGATCCCCATTAAATATGTTCATTTAGTATTTGTATCCCATTTAAACACGCAGAGATTTGTACGAGATTATGTAGTTGCCCTGTTAAAGTCTTACTCTACACAATACACCTAGGGAGGAAAACAATGTCTAAATTACTTGAAAATCCCAGAACCACTGATAGAAATTTTTAAAACACATAGACCCTTCTTACTGAGTAATAAAATATAGAACATATGTCAAGGTAAGCTAGAGTTTCTCAAACCAATGTTTCCTGGTTGAATAAAAGAGGAAAAGTGACCCCAAAGAAAATATACTCCTAAAATACTCCTAAAAGACAGGAGTAGCCTTGGCTAAAGACAGAGGGTTCAGGTTCATGCAGGATCATTTATTCCAGTGGAACAAACTCACTGTGATAACTAATCTTCCAGCATCTTGATAAGTACAGGAAGAGGCATGGCTTTCAGATATTGGAATTTATGGCAATGAATTTATGGAATGAGTTCTTAAACAACTATTTGGAGAAATAAAAGAGGTATGTTTTTCACCAGATGAAGGTGGTCAAACCAGTTACTACCAAAGTCAGCAAAAAGAATTAGGATGAATAATAGATAAGACAGAAGTAAATTAATAAAGAAGCCTAATTTTACACCACAGTCTTTCTTTTGCAGATGATTAAATAAAAATGTCACCTGCACTTTTAATTCTGCAAAATTTAGAAATAGATGCTCTCAAGAAAGCAAAGTCCCTTGTCGTAGCGTGGTGAGACTTGGGGAAACCTTGTTTGGATTTGATCTAATTAGACTTCCCCAAAATGAACACCCAAATGCTGGGCTGTCAGGGTAACGCTCCTGTGGGTGTGGCCATTTCAGGGCCTGGGGGCCACCTTCACCCTCGTTAACAAGAAATGGTTTCCGCAGGAATCCTTGGGCCTCTGCCCACCCCAGACCGCCTGGGCCGGGGCCTGCCCCTCCTCTGGCCTCTTCCCTCTGCCCCCAGCCCAGCCCCTCACTGCGGCCCATCCTCTTCCGAGGGAACCTCACGGTTCCCCAGCTGAAGACGCACTGGAACTCAAGTCCCAGCTCACAGGGACACACACAAGGCTTCCCGGAGCCCCCAGCCTGCCCAAGAATCACGGGCTCCCAGGTGAGGGCAGTTGGGCGAGGCTGTCCTCTCGCCTCTTGAAGGGAGCAGGCCCTGTTCCCAGGGCTTCCCTCCTTCCACCCTGCCCCCCATGTGAGGGGACTGCCTCCATAGGACAGAGGGGGGTTTTCGGGATGGGGGCACTGCCCCTCCAGTCGAGCTTGAGCTTGTGCATCCTCCTGGGAGGATGCGGCATCCATCCTCTTCTAAAGATCCAAGTTCTCCAGGAAGGAGAGAGTTGGACACACGAAGCAACACTGAGGGGGCCTTGGCTCACCTGCAGCCTGGGAATCTTGACCCGCTTCCATCCAGGAGAGGTGGCCCGGCTGAAGCCCCAGCCATCTTCGTGCGCTAGACGGAAGCCCGGTGCGGGCAGCAGGGCTTCAGGGTGGCCGGCAAGGCGGGCTCCGGGCAGGGTCTGGCTTGGTGCGTCAGCTGGAGTATGCGCCGCTGGGAGCGTCCTCCTCCACCCGTGGTGGTGGTGCCAGAGAACTCTCCAGAAGGGCCGGCCCTCCGCTGCCAGGATCCGCCCCTAGCAGTGGACACGCCTCCCCCCGCTCTGCCCGCCTTTCCTCTCTGGCGGCTGGAGGGGGCTGGGCGACCTGGGAGGACAGTTAGTAAAGGGTGACGCTTCTCTGGTTGCCTCACACTTTGGGGCCTCATTTTTTTCTAAGCGGGTGCATCGAATCTGCTTCTTTCCCGTTGACTGAGAAGCTTGCTACTTCGTCTGTGTGCTGAGCTCTGGTTTCCCCCTCGCGGTGAGCCTGCACGCCGGGACCTCCCTCGTCTCCACTCCGGACCCGCCTTCCGTCCCGCGCGCCCACCGCTTTCCCTGAGACCGCGGGGCCCTGGAGGAGGGCCGCGCGGCCTGGGCTCCCCGCTCTTTCCTCACCAGGAGCCGGAACGGCAGCTCAGGATAGAAAAAAGAAACTTGCAGAAGACTCTCCAGAAGCTCACCCAGAAGCTCCTACGGAAGGAGACGTGGAACGAAGGTAGCCTCGCTGGGCGCGGGCCCGAGCAGGGTCGGGCAAAGCTGCCCTGCCCCCCAGGTGCCCGTCTCCCAGGCTCCGAAGCAAAGACCATGATGTCCAAACTGAAAGGGCAGCTGGAAGAAATAAGGTCCAAGTGCAGTTCCTCGGACTGGTCAGGAAGTACCTACTGGCGGGTGTCCTTGAATTCCTGCACCTCTCCCTCTGAATGCCTGACACTCGCCAGGCTTTCTCCGGTTAAAGCCTTGGAAGTCAGTCCGTGTGAAAGCCTACCTGACTTCTGAGAGGCCAACCCCGGGGTCAGGGGCAGCGTGACTGGGCAGCAGGTCAACCAGACAGCAGTGACTTGCTGCCCCAGGTCAGGTATGCGGAGAGCTGGGGTGATCGTGAAATCGCAGCCACCCCTGGTAATTCGCAGGACTTCAGCCCCTGGACAGCCTCGTCTCTCATCTGCAATGTGGGCGAGAACTCGCTGGGGTGAGCAGAGGATGGCCTGAGCCCACGTCGACCCCAGGTGCTGCCCAGGCCGAGGAAGGAAGGAAGCCGGCCTGGGGGTCCCTGTGCCGCGCAGGCCTTTGCAGTCAGAAGGGGAAAGGAAATAAAGAAATCGGTCCCCTGGGGGTGAAAGGGTCAGGAAAGACTCCGACTTCCCTCATCCGGGAAGGGTTTGCACATTTTTTTTTTTTTAATTTGGCAAGTTTCCGTCAGAGCTTTAAGTCGCCTCGTGTTGGTGGACCCTGGCCTCCTTTGCCGGGCGCCTGGCCGAGTGGCCTCCGAGCCGTGGCCCCTACCGGACCCGCCCCTGCAGACCTGGGCACCTGATAACACCTTGTGGCGCTTCTGCAGCCCGGACTTGCTCGTCGACCGCATCAGCAGCACTCTGCCCAGGTAAGGCTGTGACCCTGAGAAGGGTGAGGGCAGAGCCTGGCTGGAAAAGGCCGAGGCGAGGACGAGGCGGCAAGGGGATGCAGACAGGTCGGAGAAAAGGGGGCCAGCGGTGGCAGGAGGGGACACGGCGGCCGGGGAGAGGCCCCTGATGTCCATGGAGGGGGACGGGGGACTAGCGGGTGGGGCAGGGCCCATCGGCTGCGGGAGGGCAGGCGCGGCGAGAGGTGTGCTCCAGGACGATCGCCACGTGGGTGGAGAGGAGGCAGCAGACCCCAGCTGGCCGTTGCCGGGCCCCTCTCCCCCCAACCTCGCGGACGTTTGGGCGGGCGGGGTCAGACTGAAGTGCCCCTGGAAGACAGCGTCTGTTCAGACCCTACTCCTGTCCCTTGGCTTGGCAGTGTGTCCCAGAGCAGGTGCCTGCCAGTGCTGGGCCTTCAGGCTGCCCCATGATCTTGAAAGGTGTAATGCTAAAGAGCAAGAATTATAGGGCCAAGCGGAAAGATTAGGTTTAACAAGTGCTTGCCTCTTTGAGCCACTCCACTCCACATGTCTACTCTTCATACCTACAACACCCATTCAGAGCGAACATCTGAAAAACAGACTGTAAAAATGTATACCTTTGTCCATTTATTCATTCACTGAAACAGAATGTATTAATCACAAGCTTGAGGTTAAGTTCTGTTCAATGTGCTGATGAATGGGACGGAAAGAGGTTCTTGGGCTTACAGATTGTATAAATACTAATCTGACTGCATTCATTTGAAAGGCAGCAAGATGGTGAGTCACACTAGAAAAGCAATTCAGGAGAGTATATGAGGAGCAGCCTGGTAGACTAGGCTGGAAGACTTTTCCAAAACCAAATAAAGTGGAATGATTTCCAATATAAATTTAGTTATGGCTTTCCCCCAGTGTTCTTGATTTCTGTATGTTCTTAATGATGGAGGGTATAATGTATCTGTTAGCTCTTTAAGATCATCTGGACCCTTAATGACACAATTTGTGAAATGACATCTACTTTCTTGTCGAAGTCAAATCTAAAAGTCTTTGGGTCTAATTCTGACATACTCTTTCAGTCTGCGGCGCAGTGGTCAGCATAGAGTTTATTTTCTTTTTGCTTCTGGATTAATTCTGTTTCTTGGATGATGTATATTAACTTTTTTATCTCAAATTTTCATTTTGCTAAAGAACATCTCAAGTAATTTTTTCAGAAGAGGAGTCTGGGAATTAACTTTGGTTATTTTTAATATTTATGAACATTTATTTGTTAGTTAAATACATTATCCATTGTTTTGCTTCCTTATAGAATTCTAATAAAGGAGAGTTCCCCTATACCTGTAAAGAAACTGTTCTACTGTCAACTGGTATCTAATGTTACTGATGAGAGATCTGATATCAATATAGGTTTTTTTCCTATTTAGGTAACTGTTTTTATTTCCCATTGGCAATCTTTCTATTTAAAATATCACCAGGATGTATTAAGGGTACTAGTACTCAATAAAAACTTTTACTTGATTCCTTATAAATGTATTTAGTGTAGGAGGTTTTTCTTCTTTTATTTATTTAGCATTTGCAACCCTACATATTCTTTATTCTTTCTGTGTTCAGAGCTCACGTTCAATGAATGTTGAACCATCTGGATTTATCCTCCAGTTAATCTAAAATGGCATGATTAAGTTAGCATGAAAAAAACCACTCTGGCTGCTTTTGAGAGAAAAGAACTACCTGGCAGCAAGTATTGAAGTGGATAGAACCTTTGAGTGACTATTGCATGCATGGGATGGGAGGGAAAGGTGACCTGTTTTAGGGTGAATAGCAACAATTAGATAAACGGTAAGATCAATCAGTCTCATGGGAATTGGTTTGTTGACTGGATACCTTTGAAAAAGATGACAACTGTAGCAAATTCTGTCTCTGTCAAATTTTACCCACAAGACTGTTCTGCATTCTCTGGGTTCTTTCAAGATAATTACTAACAGTGTTTGCTAAAAATATTCCCATGGGGCTTTTCACACTTAGAAGTTTCTTCCTAGTTTTGCAGGTATGGTCTCTGAAATGGCTTAAGGATAAAAATAACACAGGGCCTTCTTCACTTGTGCTTTTATTTTTCTGATGGATTTTGGTTAGTTATATTTTTATTAACTGAAAACACCAGTAAGATCTTACCAGTCTTTCAGTTTCATGTTTGAGACTCTGTTTGTGGATAATCAGTGCCCATTACCAGGCCAGGTGCTGCTCTTTAAATACAGCCTATTGAATAAGCAGCCGTGTACAAGTTCTTTTCTTCCCATGGCCCATGGTGTTTTACACATACCCATTGATCTAAGATTAATCATCTCTTCCTGAGATTATTGATAGAATGAGGTAGATCACCTACAATCTTTCTTTGCATAACATGATATACAATGTTGGTCCCACTTAGAATTTATCAGTTAAATATCCTTTATAGCAAAAGACTTCTTGTTTTGCTGAAGTGATTTGTGGGAGAAATTTGTAAACTGAAAACACTGTATTTCATCATTTCACTTTTTCCTACTCTTTCCAAAATTACTTAAATTTCCAGAAAGGAACCAGGGATAAAGATTAGGAATAGACTCAAAAGAGACTGGGAAAATAAGGAAACAAGATCCAAATACAGGCTGTCTGGATCCAAAAATAGACTTCTAATAACATGTTATCTATTAAGAAACCAAGGGAATTCTAAGCATAAAATGCAAAAGTGTAACTGCCTCTCTATGGCAGATAATGAATGAAAAATAGCTGCAAAATTATTGATACTGTTCCAGTTTTTAAATTAGACTGTGTGCTCACATGCATTCGTTCTATCAATATGTCTCATAAGTTGTGTATTTTAATCAAATATTAAATAACAGAAATAAAATATAATTAAATGAGATAACTTGCAACACATTGCAACATAAAACAAAAATATAATTTAGTACAGGCAACGTTTTTTATGGCCTGACCTTTCACTATGTAAATAGATAACTTTTAGTTCAGGAAATCACAAAACCCATACTTTTTTAGGCCCAAAAGGATGTAATGGAATAAATTAATTGTAAACAAAGGTCTCCTGAAGCCAATTTATCATATCACATAGGAAAATAAATAAATGAATAATAAAATTAGAAGTCCTAAATCTATAAGAAGTAAAATTAGGTAAGCACAGATAATTTTATTTAAGTGAATATCTTTTGTTCACTAGGTATATTTAATTTTTGTAAGTTTAGAACTACCTGGATTATTATTATTATTCATTGCCAAGCACATTAAAATTTCACTTTAATAATATATTTTTTAACTTTTATTTGTATAATAACAGTTGGTTATGATAGAGATGTAAAACCATAATAATTCCAAGTGAGTAATCAATGTGTAAGTCAGCAATATGCATTGATCCTTTATTTTCATTTTTTAAAATTAATTAATTTATTTATGGCTGTGTTGGGTCTTCGTTGCTGTGCGCGGGCTTTCTCTAGTTACAGCGAGCGGGGGCTACTCTTCGTTGTGGTGCGCGGGCTTCTCATTGTGGTGGCTTCTCTTGTTGCGGAGTACGGGCTCTAGGTGCACAGGCTTTAGTAGTTGTGGCCCGTGGACTCTAGAGTGCCGGCTCAATAGTTGTGGCACACGGGCTTAGTTGCTCTGCGGCATGTAGGATCTTCCTGGACCAGGGCTTGAACCTGTGACCCCTGCATTGGCAGGAGGATTCTTAACCATTGGGCCGCCAGGGAAGTCTGGATCCTTTATTTTTTTTAAATCATGTGGTTCATATATATATATATATATATATATATATACACATACACACAATTGAGTTTATAGATCCTGCAATATGGTGCAAGTGTACTTGTATAAGCTTAATATCTACATTAAGGGTAACAAAGAAAAGATATTGTATAATTAAAGACATAAATAAACACATCACTCAGTGTAATTGCTCATTAAATATAACATCTGTGTAACATGGGTCTTTGTTGCCTTGAAGTAACTCCCCATGAGATTCTACACTTAATCTTATTTCATCAAATGTCACACAGTCTTTGGTTCTGATCAAGTATAGTACTATAGGCAATGCATATCGACACTGTACTAACTCCTAAAAAAGTAAAAGTTGTATATATTTCCCTTTTTGTTTCAGTTTTAGTATTGTATTTTCATACACATACTAAATAATTTATTAAAGTCCATATGACCACCTCTCAAATGCGGCAGTTACCATGGTTTTGCCATACCTGCTTAATGTATTCCCTTTCTGTTTTTTGCTAAATTATTTTCAAATCATATCCCAGCATGCCATTTCATACCTACATAATTAAGGGTGCATTTTTAGAAAATACAGATAGTTAGTAATGCATTTTTAAAAGAGAATGTTAATTTCATTTAATGTAGCACAGTTCAAATAATGTTTGTTTTTAATGAGCCATACTTACTATATATTTTTTTATTATATATTTGAGAACATGATTTGGAAAAAATATATTTGAACCAAAGTTCATGCTCAGTGAATAATTTTACCTTCTCAACTAATCTACTAAATAAAAAAGTGACAGCAATACCCATTTCTCTAAGTTACCTCATGATATTTACAGATTTTGATATCCTTCACAGTGTTCTCATTATTGGTTTCAAGTACATGGTTCCTAACTCTTCAATCTCCTCTATAATCAAGTGCAATAGAAAGGATAAAATAGATCCTATGATTGATTGTGGAAATGAGTATAATATCTAGTATAATATTAATAGTATAATAATAACACTGTATTAGAGGTGGAAAATATATTATGTAATAATCATATAATAAAAATGGGAAATGTAGTTTAGATTTCACAGAAAAAGAGAAACATAAACACCTTGAATTGGTAGATACATAATTAATTGGAAGCAAAGTTATTTACTTAAGCTATTTTTACATATTCTTTTTTTCCTGAGCTTTATTTATATAGCTTTGAACAAAGTATGCCTTCAAAGAGCACAGTGTTTGAAGTGGATATAGATGAAAAGTAATGTAAGCAAATAAAGTGTGACAATTAAAGTTAAATTTAAAATATGAGAAACTTTTTATTGCGGTACGCGGGCCTCTCACTGTTTGTTGTAGCCTCTCCCGTTGCGGAGCACAGGCTCCGGACGCACAGGCTCAGCGGCCATGGCTCACGGGCGCAGCCGCTCCACGGCATATGGGATCTTCCCGGACCGGGGCACAAACCCGTTCCCTCTGCATCGGCAGGCGGACTCTCAACCACTGCGCCACCAGAGAAGCCCGAAATATGAGAAACTTTGAGAGAACATAAACACGCGTATACTTTACCAGTAGGGAAGTAAATACAAGCTGAGCTAAGTAAATTTATGTTGCGTGAGGCAGGGGCTACAGTAATAAATGAAAGATGAGAATAAGGACATAGACTAGATAGGAGGCGAGTTCATATAAAATGTTACAGTTAAAGGAATCTGAGCTTCTGGTTGGGGTAATAGAAGCTGTTGGTACTTTTAAGCAGGGGACTGATATGATGAGATTGCACTTTTCAGGAAATGGCTTAACCAACATTTAAAGAATGGATCAGAGAAGTTTGACCCTGCAGGTAAGGAAGTAAAATAAAAGTCTTTAGCAGTGATCTAAGTGAGAATTAGATGGAAGGCAAAGCTGTTTACTGAGGTGTGCTGAATCAAAATTGGTGACTAAGAAGAAGCAGTGTTAAGGAGAGTGAAAGGTCCAAGACTGTGTCTTAGGTTCTGGCTTGGGTAATATTAACATGGAATGACAGTGACATATGCAGTTATGTTCAGGGTCGGTGAGCAAGTTCTGGGCCATAAGATGTGGATGAAATCACACAAACCATTTTCAGGTGTTCCTCTTAAAACTTCCCCCGGCAAACATAAAAATTAGAAGTTATTTGTTGTAATAGCCCATCTTGAGTAAAACCAAGTTGTTACCTTTGATGGAGAAACATGAACAGATATGGCAGGGTCAGGGAAGTGAAGGTCAGCAATTTATTTTGAGGAATGTTGGTTCTGACATGTCTATTAGATATCTGAAGCAGTGAAAGCCCAACCCAGGAAACAGACGTCATTGCGAATTTAAAAAACAAAGGGAATTAGTGCAGGCAGTTGGTTCAAAATAGCTTTAAAAAAGCCAATCAGGAGGTAGTGAGGCAACTCAGAATTAGCAGCGACAGGAGGCTGCTACCACTTGGATGGAGGGAGAAAAGGGACTGCATTACTGGAGTTGAGGAGAGGGGTTGCTGATGGAAACTGGAACCACAGTGGGCCTGTGTAAAAGGAGCTGGAGGCATGGAAGAAATGCAGCTGTTATGAGAGGTGACACCAAGACAGAGAGGGATTGAGAGAATAATTATATCCTTCCTTTCTTCTCCTTTTCATCTTTCTACACCTGTCTCCCATGGTTTGATCCCACCTGGAAGCCAGCTTACAGGAAATGCTGAGATACACAGCCTACAGAGGTCAGGTCCTCTGTGTTATGAACCGCATAGGGGAGAGTGAGGAATGGATTTCAGGAAAAATAAACCCATTATAGTCACAACATTTAAGTAGAAGTGTAAAAAAAAACTGTAATTGAATTTGTTCTGTGTCGAATTCTGGATAGAGATATGCCATGGAAATATAAATTTGGGATTCATTAGCATTTAGATTGCACATAGAGCCGTGAGATGGCGTGAGACCACCAAGGAAGTAAGTGCAAAGAAAGATGAGGGGGAAAAAATCAGGTGCTGAGATCTAGGGCATACCCACATGAAGAAGCCTGGGAAAGGACGAGAAGCCAGTGAAAGAGACTGAGAGAGAATTAAAAAAAAAAAACACAGACTAGAGAAATAATAGGAAAGTAGAGAAGCTAAATGAAGGAGAAGGTCGTGATAAACTACTTCAGATGCTGCTAACAGATCAGGAAAGGTGAGGAAAAAAGAGCCATTAAGAGCAGAAGAGAAGTTTAATTGTTGTGCTGGGGGCAAAAACTTGTATGGAGGAGATGTAAAGGAGAATGAAATGAGCAGCCATGGAGACAGTGAGTATAAATGATTGTTTTGAGTATTGGTAGAAAAGGGATTAAGTTCCCTGGGGGTGTCTGGCAAGGAAAACCTGATATGCAAAGGTTTTTAGTTGATTATTTGCTTTTGTTTTCTAAGCTGGGAGAAATAATAGCATATGTGTATGACTGTGAAATGACCCAGTAAGGAGGAAAACATTGATCAAGAGAGAGAGCAGCATTCCTTGAAAGGAGTCTGTGTGCAGCCAGAGAGAGTTAATGAATAAACAAAGAGGCTGACCTCAGTGGTTAATTAACCTCAGTGGTTGGCATGAATATTTCCTTTCCGGCAATGGTTCTCCACAGGGGGCAATTTTGCAAAAATTGGCAATGTTTGGAGACATTTTTGGTTGTCACAGTTGGTGAATGGGGAAGAAGGAGCTACTTGACATGAAATAGAGGTCAGGACACATCCTACAATTCACAGGACAGCTCCCACTCTCTCTCTGGCCCTGCTCAAGGAAGCATTGTCTGGCTCAATACGTCAATAGAAACAAGGTTGGGAAACACTGCTCTATGGTAATATGCAAGATGAGTAGTATGGAAGCTAAGATACTGACTGATATTAAGTATATGCGGCAGTGTGAGCCTGTGCACTTTTCCTCCCGATAGCTTTAATTTTTTTCAGTGACATAAGAAACAAGATCATCAGCTGGCAGTGAGACTGAGTAAGAAGACATGAGAGATTTGAAATGAGAAAAGAATCTGTAAACTAATCTTATATGAGAGAAAGAAAGTGATGGCTTATGGAAGAATAGTGGGCTTATTTGGCAGCATTAAGGGCACACCTGATTTTCAAGGTCATAGTTTTAAAGTTGTCAACAACCAGTGTGATACAGTTGTGCATTTTTCTCCAATTGCATTCAGGTCCATGAAAGCAATTCTGGAATTAGTGGAGACATTCATGAAACAACTTAGTTTTGCCAAGTGAGTCATGGTTGGTAGATAAAAAATTATTTGATGACTAAAGATAGAACAAAATATTTGAAAAACTGAATGTATGAAATAATGAAGCATATTTAAGAAACAGCAAATAATCTTCTGTAGCGGTGATCATTTAATGCATCTTGGAGATGAAATAACGACTGTGAATTCATTTTGTGTTTATGAAGTGGGCAGAGAGTAAATGATGTTGAACCTGGGCTCAACAATCAGATTGTCTCCTTAGAATAATCAGAATTGCGCTATGGTGAAGAAAAGATTGACGGTGTTAAGTTTAAAAAGGAAGCCAAGGGGAGAGATATGGGAACATATGTATATGTATAACTGATTCACTCTATTATAAAGCAGAAACTAACACCATTGTAAAGCAATTATACCCCAATAAAGATGTTAAAAAAAAAAAAAAGGAAGCCAGTGTTTAATACATTAGTCCAAGTGTGAATTCATGGAAGGCTTAACCGTAGCAGTGACAATAGTAATATAGATGAGGACAGAGATTGAAGAGACATTTATTGGGTGGACTCAGTTGGGTTTTTAGCTTCATTACATATCATATTAAATAAGGAATATATGATTTCTAGTCAATATAGAATGATGCAGTTTTCAATGTATAAGAAAAATAAGTAGAAATAAAATATTTAAAAACATTGTTTCTGTAAAAGAAGCATGTAAGAGACTTCTGTACAGAAGGTATAGGTTCGAGAGTCATAAGAGGAAGGATGGCATCTCTTGAACAATTGTCTCGCCTGATGGCGGCAGGAGTGGGGAGAAACTCCTGGGAAACAAAGAAGGCAGGTGTTTTGTTCTAATCTTTTTGTAAACATACTAACTCAGGGATTCTGGAAAATAAATAATTTTTGGTAGCACGAGAGTCCTTATCTACAAAATGTTGTTAGCAGATTGTCATAGTTGTCCAGAATTGCTTATGACAAACAAACCAGGAATCCATGTCATGTTAGCTATGCCACTATCTGAGTATGAGGAGACGTTGTGTGATTAAGAAAAATCCATCTGTGTAAGTAAGGCCACTGAACATTTTACTCAGAAACTGAATCTAGAACCTTGTGGCAGAGCACATTCAATGACCAAGAAAGGACGCAGTCTTCTATACTACACCCCAAACCTTTCCTTACTTCACCAAGGCCTCATTGTTGTATACTTGAAATTATTAGTAAAGCTTCATACTGAACAAGATCTCTGATTTGTGAGTCAGATTTGACAAACAGTTTGTGTGAGTTCAGATTGTTTTTGTGGGTAGGATTGTTAAGAACCCCAAATAGTAATGCTTAAGGAATTTTCTTTTTCTATGTAAAAGGAGATAATGGAAAAATACAGTGAGACTTTGATTCCAAAACTGTTGGCTACCCATTGGCAGTGTGACATGGTGAACATTTTGAAGCATATGAAGGGGGTAAGTCTCACCACTAAAAGGAAATAAAGGAAATAGACTGAGATCTGGAAGCACAGGAACCGAGTACAAGGACAAAGGGAAGTTGGAAAATTCTATTACTGGCTCTTGCTAGCACATCTGTAAAAGTCGAACCTTTAATAGTCGTATCGTGGGAAAATCTGTAAGATTAGACTTCTTCACTTGCAGGCCTTCTTGTATCTTTGTGGCTTCTTGGAGAAATCTCATACCCCCTTGGAAATGATTCAAGTCATTGATTACTTGAAAAACTGTTCATGAAACTGGAGGCCAAGATCAGGTGATGACTGAATATTAAGGGTATTTTGTTAAAGAAATGCACATTTACCAGCAGAAGATTGGTGTATTGTTACTGGCCTGGGTTCTTCAAAATAATGATGGAAAGATGTGTTGCAATTCTGTTATTATCAAATGGAAGGGATTGCTCAGGTTAGTAACTAATCATTAAGTGGTTGCAAACTTTTGAAAAGACACTTCCAGGTATTACGTCAGCCCATCTGCTGCTACGGTTCAGGCAGGGTTTGGCAGGCCTATGATGATGGGAGAACTGCTACAACCCCTCCCCAAATTGACAGTGGTATACTCATTTTCATATGAAAGGAATGGGACAAGTGCAGGTAACCTTAGACAGACTTTATATTATCCAGAGATATCTTAGTTAACACTATTGACATTGACAATGCAATGAATGGGGGCCAGGTGACATTCCTCTGCCTTAGGAGCCTTATGTATCCTTGGGAAAAAAAATCAAAAGGCAGTGACAGAGATACAGACTTAGTTACTACACATGGGACTATGTGGAGGAAAAGCTTCCCTGTTATAAGCACAATGGGAAGAAATCAAAAATAAGAGAAGGAAATCAAAGAAAGCTCACCTGAACAAATTTGCTTTTGAGGAAAAGGTGAATAAGGTTAAAAAAGTGGACCTTGATAGGATTCCCAATAAGGAACTGAAGTGCATTATCAACTTTTGAATTGGAGGAAGGGAGTGCTAAAGTCCCAAGCCCATTCCTTGAAATATACTTGAACAGGGGGTAGGATTTATCCCCTTAGTTAAAGCCATAGAATCTGAGAAAGACTGAAGGAGGGCTGAGATCTGTTCACTCAATCCCCAGTCTGGGATCTAAAACCATATGCAATAATTTGGGTAAAGTTGCCTAGGATGGTACACAAACTGTCTTAAGATTATTAGAATGGAGAACAGAATGTACACTAACCCTTATGGAAGATAGGGATCATGCTTACAAGGTTCTAAGGTAAAAGTTGGAGTGTATGGAGAGAACACAAGGGCAGAAACCTAGGTGAGGATGGAGTTACAAATTGGTATGCATGATTGCAGGGACTATTATGTGGTTTTGCTGCCTCTACATGAATGCAAAATTAGCACCGATATTGTATATGAACTGAACATTGTTGTCTTTGCCCTTTTCACTGAGCATAGTGACTAAGTCCATTTCTCATCAAGTTTTAATTAGCTGTGGTAAATGGGATCCTTTGGAATTGCCCAAACTCTCCTCAGTAGTAAACACTGAGCGATGCAGACTTCCAGGGGGCCATAAGTTACTACTGTTCTAAGGAAGTGGTTGAAAAGGAAGCTTTTCTTCCATATACTCCCTCTTAATAGTTCTGATTGGTCAATAAATAAGGCAGACTATTCCTGGATGTTAACAGGAGACCATGGAGGTGGTTCATTTGAATGTTTCATCTGCACCTGATGTGATGAAAAGTGAACAGAAAATAAAGTAGGCAAAGAAGGATTGATATGTCATCAGGACTGGGTATATAATTCGTGGGGCTGAGTGAAAAATGAAAATACAAGGCCCCATGCTCAAAAATTGTTAAGAATTTTAAGATAGCTACAACCAAGTGTTGAACCAGTCTCAGGGCCCTGTGTGACTCCACAAGGAGTTGCATACACCTGAAGCTGACCTTATATACATCATTACAGATCTTCCTAAGGTCTTCTTTCCTATCTCAATTTTGAATTCCAACTAGGCACAATTTAAATCTTGTGGAATGGAAACAAATGCACATTTACTGTCTGAACACAGGTTTGCTTTAATTCAGCATTATTTGCTTTAATCTAGTAAGGCGGGACTAAAAACCTATTAAAAAATGTTCATACACTACACTGATGCTATCATAATGATTTTCTTCTCAGAGAAAGAAGTGGGAGAGGTGTTAAGGACCTTAGTCACCTATATTACAGATACAAGCTGGCTAATAAATGCAGCTAAAGTCCAGCCCAATGTGTAAAATTCCTGGGAATTATTATGAGGAGACCAGGAACATTCCTTCAACTGTGAGAAGTAATTTCTCCCTCACAGAACCTGCCGTTAAGCAATAAACTCAGAGACTGACAGGGCTATTCCTCATGTTAGAATCTTGTTTACCCCTGTTTACTGGAAATAATTCTGGAATGTGAATTCGGCACTGTATTACTTTCCTAGGGCTGCTATAACAAATTTCCATAAACTGTGTAGCTTGAAACAACAGAAATTCACTCTATCACAGTTTTGGAGCCTACAGAAGACTTAACACTTCAAATAGGGGCAATAGACAGAGCTTGCTTTTAGACGACTAGCTGCTGCTGGAAGTCAACCTGGGTAGAAGACAAAGCTCTAATTGAATGCACCAAATGAATAATGACTCTTCCATACTCATGAACCTTTACCTCAGAAAGACTACTGGAGGGCTTCCCTGGTGGCGCAGTGGTTGGGAGTCCGCCTGCCGATGAAGGGGGCGCGGGTTTGTGCCCCGGTCCGGGAGGATCCCACGTGCCGCGGAGCGACCTGGGCCCGTGAGCCATGGCCGCTGAGCCTGCGCATCCGGAGCCTGTGCTCCGCAACGGGAGAGGCCAC
>NW_006784763.1:2773362-2776460 GCF_000442215.2 Lipotes vexillifer | reverse complement strand
CCCACATGCCGCGGAGCGGCTGGGCCCGTGAGCCATGGCCGCTGAGCCTGTGCATCCGGAGCCTGTGCGTCCGGAGCCTGTGCTCCCCAACGGGAGAGGCCGCGACAGTGAGAGGCCTGCATACCGCAAAAAAAAAAAAGAAAGACTACTGGATATTTTAATCAGTACAGAATATTATATCTTTAAATTTCAGTGGCAGGAATTCATAGACAGCCAAGCTAAAGAAGTAAAACTACAGAAAAACTATACATAGTGTAAGTTGTGGCTAGAAATCACTAAACAGTGTGACCTTCAGCATTATTCTCTAACAGAGAATATGGATATCATACAAATAAAAAAAAGTTTGTCTTCCATGTTATGGAATTGGTTGAGATTGGATGGATAAAGTATTATTCTCTGATATCCATGGACTGTGGATGGGGAGTAGATGGGCTGTATTACAGAAAGATTAATGATAATCAGTGTCTGTAAAGACCTGGAATATATCTAGGATATGGTTATGTCCAAGAATCATATGAAATACAGAGTTTACTGAACAAGGACTTTTTTTGTTTTTTGAATATGAACTTGTAATTACCACTCCAGTAACTGGAAATATATGATGTATAAGAAAAACATTTTTGCCTGGAAAGAATATCATTTTCACTTATGTAAGGTTTGTCAAACGTTACCATAATATTTTTGTAGCAGCTAAGTAAGAGTTCATAATTTCACTTATAGAATTAAATGCAGAATACATTTATGTAGAAGATGATCTCTGAATGAGAAAATGTTGTGGAAGCTGATATGAAGACCCCCCAATTAAAGTGTAATCAGTAGAAACTTTTTTCAGAAAAAAGTTGAGAAAAATTAAATATTCAATTAAATAATCCCACGTACATATAGAGAATGATGCAAATAATTAAAGTTGATGGAGGAAAAAAGTAACTGAGTTGCTAAATGAGCATCACAAGACCTATAAAGGAAGATGTTAACAGATAATATATTTTACAGAAGGATTTCCTACTCTCTATTGGATGGTTCAAATCAAAGTCAGAGTGTTAAAAATATACAAACAGCTCATGAAGCTCAATATCAAAAAATCAAACAATCCAGTCAAAAAATGGGCAGAAGATCTAAGTAGACATTTCTCCAAAGAAGACATGCAGATGGCCAAAAAGCATATAAAAAGATGCTTGACATCATAATTATTAGAGAAATGCAAATCAAAACTACAGTGAGGTATCACCTCACACCGGTCAGAATGGCCATCATCAAAAAGTCTACAAACAATATATGCTGGGGACGGTGTGGAGAAAAGGGAACCCTCCTACACTGTTGGTGGGAATGTAAACTGGTACAGCCACTATGGAGAACGGTATGGAGGTTCCTTAAAAAACTAAACATAGAGCTACTGTATGATCCAGCAATCCAGCTCCTGGCCATATGTCAGGAGAAAACCATAATTTGAAAAGATACATGCACTCCAGTGTTCATTGCAGCACTATTTACAATAACCAGGACATGGAAGCAACCTAAACATCCATCGATGGATGAATGGATAAAGAAGATGTGGTACATATATCCAATGGAATATTACTCAGCTATATAAAATAATGAAATAACGCCATTTGCAGGAACATGGATGCACCCAGAGATTGTCATACTGAGTGAAGTAAGTCAGAAAGAGAAAGACAAATATCATACAATATCGCCTGTATGTGGAAGTAAAAAAAAATGGTACAGATGAACTTATTTACAAAACAGAAATAGCGTCACAGATGTAGAAAACAGACTTATGGTCACCAGGGGGGAAGCAGGGGAGGGATAAATTGGGAGATTGAGATTGATATATACACACTACTATATATAAAATAGATAGCTGATAAGGACCTGCTGTATAGCACAGGGAACTCTACTCAGTACTCTGGTGACCTAAATGGGAAGGCAATCTAAAAAAGATTGGATATATGTATATGTATAACCGATTCACTTTGCTGTACAGCAGAAACTAACACAACATTGTAAATCAACTATACTCCAATAAAAATGAATTTTAATAAAAGAGTATTAGTCTGCTTAAGTGAAATATTGCAGAAAATTTTGTAAGATAAATAGTGAAAATATACCACAAATATTTGACACCGAGATGTTTACCAAGGTCAGAGGATGGATGAGGAAGTAAAAGTTCTAACAGCTAGTCTTTGATTCTCTCCTGTTATTGAGGAGAGGCCTTCTCAGCACACAAAGCACGTGACCCAGTATGTATGTGTAAACGTACTAACAGAGATCCTGAAATCAATCTGATATATATATATATTTTTTTTGCTAGCAGGAGAGTGATTACCTATGAAATAATTTTAGCAGAATGTGCTTGGTTGTTTAGGATTGCTTTGGTTAACAAAGCAGGGATCCATATGTTTATGGGACATGGCTCCCTGGAAAATGTCACATATGCTATGTAACTCTCTAGGTAAAAAATGAGGATATTTTATGTCTGAGAAGGTCGCTCCATGTAAGTGAAGTGTTCACACACTTCTCTAGAACTCCCATCTATCTGCCTGGGCAGAGGAGTATCTGATGAAAGCATGGTAGAAAAGATTTTCCTGTGTCATCTCTTCCTATGAGATGCAAAGGAAAAAGCTAAGAACTGATACAAATTCAAGTCTGCAATTATAAAATGAGGAAATTAACATTATGCTGGAAAATAGAAGACAAAATCCTTCTGCTAAGGATAAGAGGATCAAGTGTGGACTGGGTTATTTGAAAAGTGGGTGAATGTTTAGAATATCCGTTGTGCAGAAAAAAAGAAAAAATTGATCAAAAAGTCAAATAATTTAAAGTCATAATATGGAAAAGTGATCCAGACAGAATTTGTGTCATTCACAAAGGCAAAGAACCAAGAGAGAAAACTGCGTCTTGGGAGGAAAAGTCACCATTTGAATTTCATTATTAAGACAGTGTTATTTCTAAGAAATTTTAAGCTGCTTCTAAGTATTTATTTCTAAGAAGTTAAGGAGTATATGCAAATGCAGCATGAAATAAATAGATGACAAAATAGAGAATAGGGCTTCCCTGGTGGCGCAGTGCTTGAGAGTCCGCCTGCCGATGCAGGAGAC
>NW_006784763.1:2729722-2773195 GCF_000442215.2 Lipotes vexillifer | reverse complement strand
CAGGAATGTGTTTTTTTAATGTTATAGTAAATGCTATCAAAGCAAATAACTTGGTTTAATTTAGTTTCAAAATGACAACATACATCAATTTTAACCTCTGACCAAATCCATAATTATGTGAAAATAAAGATTTCTTTAACTTTTTAAAAATACTTAGCAGATGTAGAATATTTAGCTCCAGATTAATTGGGAGAACTTCATAGTGTCTTATAATTAAACTGCCTTTAAATATGCCTGAACCTTCAGGCCAACGCCTGTGGGTATTTGTCTCCACGTGTTCCAGCATGACAAGGTGTTTTGAATTCAGCAACAATTTTTTTTTTTTTTGACGTACGCTGGCCTCTCACTGTTGTGGCCTCTCCCGTTGCGGAGCACAGGCTCTGGACGCGCAGCCTCAGCGGCCATGGCTCACGGGCCTAGCCGCTCCACGGCATGTGGGAATCTTCCCAGACCGGGACACGAACCCGTGTCCCCTTCATCGGCAGGCGGACTCTTAACCACTGTGCCACCAGGGAAGCTCTCAGCAACAATTTTAATAGCTTACGTTGAAATGGGAATTATCCTAAGGATATCTGGTGGAAATGCACTCAAGAACAGAAGAACCATATCTATTTCTTTCATGAATACTTGCTGTGTTTTGATGTAGTAAGTTATTGTTCATGGCCAAACACTTTGTGAGGATAAATGACTGATGTAATGGGTGACCTAAAGATGCTCAAGAGCACATGAAAACAGAAATGCTTTTGTCCTGAAGAAGGGTGTAGTCTTCCATCTGTAATTTGAATGTAAAATTTGAATATAAAAATTGTGGCTGAAAATATTCTAAAATCACAAGAAACTGCATTCAAACTAGTGCCATGGTATCCATTCAAAACATCTGAAGTCATTTGTCTTTCTGAATAGCGCCCAATGTAAAGCTTTTTCACACAGAACAAAACAGAAGTGAGCATCAGTAACACTTCCAACATGCATACACTTTGTTCTAAAGGAACAGCTGTTACTTGATGAGAAGAATATGAAAAATGCCCAGCATTTGTTTTTTTAAAAAGTTATCACCCAAATAAGAGTTGTTGGGAACCAGATGTTAAAATTGAGAGTGGTCTGTTTATTTCAGTTGAGAGTGTTATAAAAATGTTAATAAGGTGTTTTTATGTCTATTACACGGTGATGTTGGACTCTTTAATGTGCGTTTTGTTATATTTGACTGTTGTTTCTATGGACTGGTATTACTGGTGTTAGATCAGTGAAGAGTAAATAAAGAGGGGAAGAATACTTTCTTGTAACCAGGATACTGAACTGGAATGGAGAGAGGTGGCATAGTTTTGCAGATAACGTACAATGAAAACTTTGAAACACTAATATCTTTTCTGTGTTGAGAAATAACCTCATAATAATTAACAATAATTATCATCTCAACCAAAGGAGCTATGCCACCCAAAATGTTACTACCCTAGACATCTGCAGGAGACCATGATTTATTACCTGAGTACATTACTACTCATGTGCAGCCCATCTCCATCCATTTTAGCAGGTTTCAATCAGCCATTTAATATTTAATATGTAAATTCTTTTAATTGCATAAGTAATGCATGCTCCTTATAGAAAATTAAAACATTTCAGAAACACTTAAAGCCTCATTTGGATATTATCCAAACCTAGTCCATTCTTCAGAGATAACCTTTGTTTCTGTTTTGGTGTGTGTTTTCCTCAAATATATTCAATGCATTTATAAATGCATGTACATTTATCTATTGAAAATAGACACAGTTTACTTTTTTTTATTTATTTATTTATTTATTTTTTTTAACATCTTTATTGGGGTATAATTGCTTTACAATGGTGTGTTAGTTTCTGCTTTATAACAGAGTGAGTCAGTTATACATATATATATGTTCCCATATCTCTTCCCTCTTTGTCTCCCTCCCTCCCACCCTCCCTATCCCACCCCTCCAGACAGCCACAAAGAACCGAGCCGGTTTCCCTGTGCCATGCGGCTGCTTCCCACTGGCTATCTACCTTACGTTTGTTAGTATATATATGTCCATGTCTCTCTCTCGCCCTAACACACCTCACCCTTCCCCCTCCCCATATCCTCAAGTCTGTTCTCCAGTAGGTCTCTGTCTTTATTCCTGTTTTACCCCTAGGTTCTTCATAACATTTTTTTTTCTTAAATTCCATATATATGTGTTAGCATACGGTATTTGTCCTTCTCTTTCTGACTTACTTCACTCCGTATGACAGACTCTAGATCTATCCACCTCATTACAAATAGCTCAATTTCGTTTCTTTTTATGGCTGAGTAATATTCCATTGTATATATGTGCCACATCTTCTTTATCCATTCATCCGACGGCGGGCACTTAGGTTGTTTCCATCTCCGGGCTATTGTAAATAGAGCTGCAATGAACATTTTGGTACATGACTCTTTCTGAATTCTGGTTTCCTCAGGGTATATACCTAGTAGTGGGATTGCTGGGTCATATGGTAGTTCTATTTGTAGTTTTTTAAGGAACCTCCATACTGTTCTCCATAGTGGCTGAACCAATTCACATTCCCACCAGCAGTGCAAGAGTGTTCCCTTTTCTCCACACCCTCTCCAGCATTTATTGTTTCTAGATTTTTTGATGATGGCCATTCTGACTGGTGTGAGATGATATCTCATTGTAGTTTTGATTTGCATTTCTCTAATGATTAATGATGTTGAGCATTCTTTCATGTGTTTGTTGGCAGTCTGTATATCTTCTTTGGAGAAATGTCTATTTAGGTCTTCTGCCCATTTTTGGATTGGGTTGTTTATTTTTTTGTTATTGAGCTGCATGAGCTGCCTGTAAATTTTAGAGATTAATCCTTTGTCAGTTGATTCATTTGCAAATATTTTCTCCCATTCTGAGGGCTGTCTTTTGGTCTTGTTTATGGTTTCCTTTGCTGTGCAAAAGCTTTGAAGTTTCATTAGGTCCCATTTGTTTATTTTTGTTTTTATCTCCATTACTCTAGGAGATGGGTCAAGAAGGATCTTGCTGTGATTTATGTCATAGAGTGTTCTGCCTATGTTTTCCTCTAAGAGTTTGATAGTTTCTGGCCTTACATTTAGGTCTTTAATCCATTTTGAGCTTATTTTTGTGTATGGTGTTAGGGAGTGATCTAATCTCATACTTTTACATGTACCTATCCAATTTTCCCAGCACCACTTATTGAAGAGGCTGTCCTTTCTCCACTGTATATTCCTGCCACCTTTATCAAAGATAAGGTGACCATATGTGCATGGGTTTATCTCTGGGCTTTCTATCCTATTCCATTGATCTATCTTTCTGTTTTTGTGCCAGTACCATACTG
Organism: Lipotes vexillifer; assembly: GCF_000442215.2. Taxonomy (NCBI): domain Eukaryota; kingdom Metazoa; phylum Chordata; class Mammalia; order Artiodactyla; family Lipotidae; genus Lipotes; species Lipotes vexillifer. The sequence continues at coordinate 2,769,862 of NW_006784763.1, read as the reverse complement.
TCTTGATTACTGTAGCTTTGTAGTATAGTCTGAAGTCAGGCAGCCTGATTCCTCCAGCTCCATTTTTTGTTCTCAAGATTGCTTTGGCTATTCGGGGTCTTTTGTGTTTCCATACAAATTGTGAAATTTTTTGTTCTAGTTCTGTGAAAAATGCCAGTGGTAGTTTGATAGGGATTGCATTGAATCTATAGATTGCTTTGGGAAGTAGAGTCATTTTCACAATGTTGATTCTTCCAATCCAAGAACATGGTATATCTCTCCATCTGTTTGTATCATCTTTAATTTCTTTCATCAGTGTCTTATAATTTTCTGCATACAGGTCTTTTGTCTCCTTAGGTAGGTTTATTCCTAGATATTTTATTCTTTTTGTTGCAATGGTAAATGGGAGTGTTTTCTTGATTTCACTTTCAGATTTTTCATCATTAGTATATAGGAATGCCAGAGATTTCTGTGCATTAATTTTGTATCCTGCTACTTTACCAAATTCATTGATTAGCTCTAGTAGTTTTCTGGTAGCATCTTTAGGATTCTCTATGTATAGTATCATGTCATCTGCAAACAGTGACAGCTTTACTTCTTCTTTTCCGATTTGGATTCCTTTTATTTCCTTTTCTTCTCTGATTGCTGTGGCTAAAACTTCCAAAACTATGTTGAATAAGAGTGGTGAGAGTGGGCAACCTTGTCTTGTTCCTGACCTTAGTGGAAATGCTTTCAGTTTTTCGCCATTGAGGATGATGTTGGCTGTGGGCTTGTCATATACGGCCTTTATTATATTGAGGAAAGTTCCCTCTACACCTACTTTCTGCAGGGTTTTTATCATAAATGGGTGTTGAATTTTGTCAAAAGCTTTCTCTGCATCTATTGAGATGATCATATGGTTTTTCTCCTTCAATTTGTTAATATGGTTAATCACATTGATAGATTTGCGTATATTGAAGAATCCTTGCATTCCTGGAATAAACCCCACTTGATCATGGTGTATGATCCTTTTAATGTGCTGTTGGATTCTGTTTGCTAGTATTTTGTTGAGGATTTTTGCATCTATGTTCATCAGTGATATTGGCCTGTAGTTTTCTTTCTTTGTGACATCCTTGTCTGGTTTTGGTATCAAGGTGATGGTGGCCTCGTAGAATGAGTTTGGGAGTGTTCCTCCCTCTGCTATATTTTGGAAGAGTTTGAGAAGAATAGGTGTTAGCTCTTCTCTAAATGTTTGATAGAATTCGCCTGTGAAGCCATCTGGTCCTGGGCTTTTGTTTGTTGGAAGATTTTTAATCACAGTTTCAATTTCAGTGTTTGTGATTGGTCTGTTCATATTTTCTATTTCTTCCTGATTCAGTCTTGGCAGTTTGTGCATTTCTAAGAATTTGTCCATTTCTTCCAGATTGTCCATTTTATTGGCATAGAGTTGCTTGTAGTAATCCCTCATGATTTTTTGTATTTCTGCAGTGTCAGTTGTTACTTCTCCTTTTTCATTTCTGATTCTATTGATTTGAGTCTTCTCCCTTATTTTCTTGATGAGTCTGGCTAATGGTTTATCAATTTTGTTAATCTTCTCAAAGAACCAGCTTTTAGTTTTATTGATCTTTGCTATTGTTTCCTTCATTTCTTTTTCATTTATTTCTGATCTGATTTTTATGATTTCTTTCCTTCTGCTAACTCTGGGGTTTTTTTGTTCTTCTTTCTCTAATTGCTTGAGGTGCAAGGTTAGGTTGTTTATTCGAGATGTTTCCTGCTTCTTAAGGTGGGCTTGTATTGCTATAAACTTCCCTCTTAGAACTGCTTTTGCTGCATCCCATAGGTTTTGGGTCGTTGTATCTCCATTGTCATTTGTTTCTAGGTATTTTTTAATTTCCTCTTTGATTTCTTCAGTGATCACTTCGTTACTAAGTAGTGTATTGTTTAGCCTCCATGTGTTTGTATTTTTTACTGCTCTTTTCCTATAATTGATATCTAATCTCATGGCGTTGTGGTCGGAAAAGATACTTGATATAATTTCAATTTTCTTAAATTTACCAAGGCTTGATTTGTGACCCAAGATATGATCTATCCTGGAGAATGTTCCATGAGCACTTGAGAAAAATGTGTATTCTGTTGTTTTTGGATGGAGTGTCCTATAAATATCAATTAAGTCCATCCTGTTTAATGTATCATTTAAAGCTTGTGTTTCCTTATTTATTTTCATTTTGGATGATCTGTCCATTGGTGAAAGTGGGGTGTTGAAGTCCCCTACTATGAATGTGTTACTGTCGATTTCCCCTTTTATGGCTGCTAGTTTTTGCCTTATGTATTGAGGTGCTCCTATGTTGGGTGCATAAATATTTACAATTGTTATATCTTCTTCTTGGATCGATCCCTTAATCATTATGTAGTGTCCTTCTTTGTCTCTTCTGATAGTCCTTATTTTAAAGTCTATTTTGTCTGATATGAGAATTGCTACTCCAGCTTTCTTTTGGTTTCCATTTGCATGGAATATCTTTTTCCATCCCCTTACTTTCAGTCTGTATGTGTCTCTAGGTCTGAAGTGGGTCTCTTGTAGACAGCATATATATGGGTCTTGTTTTTGTATCCATTCAGCCAATCTGTGTCTTTTGGTGGGAGCATTTAGTCCATTTACATTTAAGGTAATTATCGATATGTATGTTCCTATTCCCATTTTCTAAATTGTTTTGGGTTCGTTATTATAGGACTTTTCCTTCTCTTGTGTTTTTGTCTAGAGAAGTTCCTTTAGCATTTGTTGTAAAGCTGGTTTGGTGGTGCTGAACTCTCTCAGCTTTTGCTTGTCTGTAAAGGTTTTAATTTCTCCATCAAATCTGAATGAGATCCTTGCTGGGTAGAGTAATCTTGGTTGCAGGTTTTTCTCCTTCATCACTTTCAGTATGTCCTGCCACTCCCTTCTGGCTTGTAGAGTTTCTGCTGAGAGATCAGCTGTTAACCTTATGGGGATTCCCTTGTGTGTTATTTGTTGTTTTTCCCTTGCTGCTTTTAATATGCTTTCTTTGTATTTAGTTTTTGACAGTTTGATTAATATGTGTCTTGGCGTATTTCTCCTTGAATTTATCCTGTATGGGACTCTCTGTGCTTCCTGGACTTGATTAACGATTTCCTTTCCCATATTAGGGAAGTTTTCAACTATAATCTCTTCAAATATTTTCTCAGTCCCTTTCTTTTTCTCTTCTTCTTCTGGAACCCCTATAATTCGAATGTTGGTGCGTTTAATGTTGTCCCAGAGGTCTCTGAGACTGTCCTCAGTTCTTTTCATTCTTTTTTCTTTATTCTGCTCTGCAGTAGTTATTTCCACTATTTTATCTTCCAGGTCACTTATCCGTTCTTCTGCCTCATTTATTCTGCTATTGATCCCATCTAGAGTATTTTTCATTTCATTTATTGTGTTGTTCATCATTGTCTGTTTCATCTTTATTTCTTCTAGGTCCTTGTTAACTGCTTCTTGCATTTTGTCCATTCTATTTCCAAGATTTTGGATCATCTTTACTATCATTATTCTGAACTCTTTTTCAGGTAGACTGCCTATTTCCTCTTCATTTGTTAGGTCTGGTGGGTTTTTATCCTGCTCCTTCATCTGCTGTGTGTTTTTCTGTCTTCTCATTTTGCTTATCTTACTGTGATTGGGTTCACCTTTTTGCAGGCTGCAAGTTCGTAGCTCCCGTTGTTTTTGATGTCTGTCTCCAGTGGCTAAGGTTGGTTCAGTGCGTTGTGTAGGCTTCCTGGTGGAGGGGACTAGTGGCTGTGTTGTGGTGTATGAGGCTAGATCTTGTCTCTCTAGTGGGCAGGTCCACGTCTGGTGGTGTGTTTTGGGGTGTCTGTGGACTTATTATGATTTTAGGCAGCCTCTCTGCTAGTGGGTGGGGTTGTGTTCCTGTTTTGCTATATGGTTGGCATAGGTTGTCCAGCACTGTAGCTTGCTGGTCGTTGAGCGAAGCTGGGTGCTGGTGTTGAGATGGAGATCTCTGGGAGATTTTCGCCGTTTGATATTATGTGGGGCTGGGAGGTCTCTTCTTGACGAGTGTTCTGAAGTTGGCTCTCCCACCTCAGAGGCAGAGTCCTGACTCCTGGCTGGAGCAGCAAGAGCGGGGACTAGTGCCTGTGTTGTGGTGTATGAATGAGCCTAGATCTTGTCTCTCTAGTGGGCAGGTCCACGTCTGGTGGTGTGTTTTGGGGTGTCTGTGGACTTATTATGATTTTAGGCAGCCTCTCTGCTAGTGGGTGGGGTTGTGTTCCTGTTTTGCTATATGGTTGGCATAGGTTGTCCAGCACTGTAGCTTGCTGGTCGTTGAGCGAAGCTGGGTGCTGGTGTTGAGATGGAGATCTCTGGGAGATTTTCGCCGTTTGATATTATGTGGGGCTGGGAGGTCTCTTCTTGACGAGTGTTCTGAAGTTGGCTCTCCCACCTCAGAGGCAGAGTCCTGACTCCTGGCTGGAGCAGCAAGAGCCTTTCATCCACTCGGCTCAGAATAAAAGGGAGAGAAAGTAGAGAGAATTAGTATAAGTAGGAGGAAATAGGAAAGAAAGAAAGAAAGAAAGAAAGAGAGGAGGGAAGGAAGGAAGGAGGGAAGGAAGAAAGAAAGAAAGAAGAAAAGAAAGGAAGAAGGCAAGAAGGAAAGAAAGGAGGGAGGGAGGGAGGAGGGAAGGAAGGAAGGAATGAGGGAAGGAAGGAAAAAATACAGAAAGAAAGAAGATACAGTAAAATAAAATAAAGTATAATAAAGTTATTGAATTAAAAAAATAATTATTTAGAGGAAAAAAAAAAGGGAAGGATAGAACCTTAGGACAAATGGTGGAAGCAAAGTTATAGAGACAAAATCTTACATAGAAGCATACACATATACCCTCACAAAAAGAGGTAAAGTGGAAAAAATCATAAAACTTGCTCTCCAAGTCCACCTCCTCAATTTGGGACGATTCGTTGTCTCAAAAAGGGAAGGAAGGAAGGAAAGATAGAAAGAAGGTAAAGTATAATAGAGTTCTTTAAATTAAAATTAATTATTAAGAAAAAAATTAAAAAAAGAAAAAAAAAATGGTCGGATAGAACGCTGGGACAAATGGTGGAAGCAAACCTATACAGACAAGATCTCACACAGAAGCATACACATACACATTCACAAAAAGAGGAAAAGGGGAAAAAATCATAGATCTTGCTCTAGAAGTCCGCCTCCTCAATTTGGGATGATTCGCTGTCTATTCATGTATTCCACAGAGGCAGGGTACATCAAATTGATTGTGTAGCTTTAATCCGCTGTTTCTGAGGCTGCTGGGAGAGATTTCCCTTTTTCTTCTTTGTTCTCACAGCTCACAGGGGCTCAGCTTTCGACTTGGCCCTGCCTCTGCGTGTAGGTCGCTGGAGGGCGTCTGTTTTTTGCTCAGACAGGACGGGGTTAAAGGAGCCGCTGACTCGGGGGCTCTGGCGCTCTCAGGCCGGGGGCAGGGAGGGGCACGGAGTGCGGGGCTTGCCTTTTGGGAGGTCTGAGGTCTCCTGCCAGCGTTCAGTAGGTGTTCTGTAGGAGTTGCTCCACGTGTAGATGTATTTCTGGTGTATCTGCGGGGAGGAAGGTGATCTCTGCGTCTTACTCCTCCGCCATCTTGGAAAGAGTCTGCACAGTTTACTTTTGTGAGTATGCTTTACTTAACTCAAGTGCTTCAAAATGGGTCAGTTTGAAATGTCCTTTTTTTTTTTCTGTTTGATGATTTACCTGGGAAGTTTTATCATGAGTAATATTAAAATTAAAAATAATAAAATGAATAATATTAGACAGTTTATTTGGGTGCTGTCTGTGCACTGGGTATTAAGTGTGACATATCTCACCAAACTAATGAAATATGTAATGCTGTTATCTCCATTTTACAGAAGAGGGAAAAAATCCCCAAAAACTAAGGTCCCTGTATTGATCTCAAGGTCAATACAGGGAACAGATGATTCAAATCCATATAGTTCTGCTTTCAGAGGTCATGTAATTAACCATTATGCTATAATGGCAGCATTATAGTCAGCATAATGAATAAACTGTTTTTGTTTAGCCATTCTTATACTGATGAATATTTAGAGTTTTTCTAATTACAACACAATACTGCAGCTGCTATTCTTGCACAATTATCAACAATGTATTTCCAAAAGTGGAAAGGCACAGCTTTATATTAATTACTTATGGACTGTAGAATATGTCAGAATTGTACTCTAAAGCAACTCCCAGTTGTACACTTATACCAGCATAGTTTGAACCTGCCCATTTCCTTACATTCTCATATACCTTGTTAATGTTTTTATTTTTGTCAATCTGATGGAGGAAAAAAGTGGTACTTTGTTTTAATTCATTAACCTGATTATTTGCATTATTAATATTTGGATTATTTCATATGTTTATCACCATTTGTATTTCTGGAGTAGTTTCCAGAAAAACTGTTTATATATTTTGCCTGGTTTTCTATTATGTTGAGTCTCTCCAAAAACTAGTTAAATGTCAGCTCTTTCAAAGAAAGTGCTCTGGTTCCCACAACTTGAAACACTCTCATCTTTATTTGATTTTTATAGTATTTTATCTGCACTTCTCTTATGGCATCACTTTCTACTTTGTATAATTGCTATTTCTGTATTATCTAAACTCCTCCATAATCTCCTTTGGGGAATAGTTTATTTATGATTAATCTTTATGACTTATATTAAAATTAACAAAAATTAAAATAATAAACATTTTAATTAATTTAGCTTTTAATTTTTTTTCAGATATTATGTATGCCACCTACTGAGAGACTTAATTTTGGGGATGTCTTTTTTTTTTTTTTTTTTTTTTTGCGGTACGCGGGCGTCTCACTGTTGTGGCCTCTCCCATTGCAGAGCACAGGCTCCGGACGCGCAGGCTCAGCAGCCATGGCTCACGGGCCCAGCCGCTTCGCGGCATGTGGGATCTTCCCGGACCGGGGCACGAACCCGCGTCCCCTGCATCGGCAGGCGGACTCTCAACCACTGCGCCACCAGGGAAGCCCGGGAATGTCTTATTTTGAAATAATTAAAAGCAAACTGGAAAAAAATAAGTTATCGCTCTATGATCATTCAGATTGGAAAAATGGTCTGTTCTAAATAATGAGATTTACTCTGTTTATGTATTATAAGAGCAATTCATCATATGTCTAGAAACTTCTCTGATTTTTATCATTCAGGAGACATTTTTAAAAATATCTGTTTCATTAAATTATAAAGAAAAATCAGCCAATTAAATAAATCTTGAAAAACTCATAGAAAAAAATGAAAACATTTTCCATTATTAAAAATGATTATGAAAAGCTCATACAGTTATTATTTAGCTTATTCATTTAAGGGTCATTCTGCATAATATTATGGAATACGTGATTTAAAACGGTACGTAAGAGATAAAAATACTGGACTTTAAATAGAATTCAGTGAGTGAGGCTGATTTGAAAATTTCAACGGAAAGAAAAAGGTTCTCTCATATAGTTGACTCTTCAGTCTCCCTCAGGTTTTTTTGTTTTTTAATTGATGCTTTAAAAATATCTGTTAGTTGTATGTACTTTTCTTTTTTTTTCTTCTTCTTTTTAAAAAATTTTATTTTGTACTATAGTTGATTAACAATGTTCTGTTAGTTTCAGGTGTACAGCAAAGTGATTCAGTTATACATGTACATGTAACTATTCTTTTTCAAATTCTTTTCCCATTTAGGTTGTTACAGAATATTGAGCAGAGTTCCCTGTGCAATACAGTAGTTCCTTGTTGGTTATCTATTTTAAATATAGCACTGTGTACATGTCAATCCCAAGCTCCCAATGGCGGTCCAGTAGTTAGGACTCCACGCTTCCACTGTCAGGGGCCCAGGCTTGATTCCTGGTTGGGGAACTAAGATCCCACAAGCTGTGCAGCCTGAAAGGAAGGGAGGGAGGGAGGGAGGGAGGGAGGAAGGAAAGAAATCCCTCAGGTTTCAGACATCTCCCCACATGATTCTTAACTAGTAAGTACAGTTTACTTTGGACTTTTGAAATCTGTGGGTGACAGTAAGTCATTAATATTACGATAGAAGCCCCAGAACTAATGCTTTATATCCCTAGAATTAGTGTCTTATTTATCAGAATCCACAAATATATTGAAGGAAATTCATGGTTATGGAAATCAGGTTGATAGTTGAATACTTTATTTTCTATGGTAAGTTGCTCTCTGGCAAATGCAGAGAAGCAGCTTAAAGTTGTGATCATGGTCCCCAGTTCAGTCTCTCCAAGTGTTTACTTTTTGCTCCTAGGAAGGATTCTGCCTATGTATGTTTCGAAGCACCAGTGTTTTAATGATCTGTAAAGTATTATTACCCAGGAGTAGCTGTTGACGAATCAAGAATAGGATGTTAATGATCTCAAAGGACAATTCTCCCATATGGTGTTTCTTGGGGACCCTAGTTTCTTGAGATAGAATGAAAGGGGAAATTAATTTTCACATGTAAATAAATTTGGGAAAACTATATACTTTAGCTTCCTCTTGGAGATCCAGAAAGAACAGTAACATATTAACAGTTATAAGACAAAGAAATGCTTTTAACTATGTTTAAGCTGGTATAAAAAAGCATATTCAACAGGGGAAATCTTACCCCATCAGGATTGCACTTTCAGAATATATAAGGCTTGTCTTTATGGTTTCTTGTGGTAAATACCATGCAGATATTTTTCATGAAATGGATATACATTTATGTGGATATTTCTTAGACGTATTGCTTGATAATATTTATGCTTGCTTGGCATATTTGTTCCTCATAGAATCAGCGCTGTTCACTTTAGAAAATATTTCAGTAGCTTGCCTGTTTTCTCAGGTGGTTTCTCTGATTGCAGTCAGCCATGGCAGTGCATCTCTTCCCTTTGGTCAAGGTTCACATTTAGCATAGAGGATAAGAATGGGGTCTTTGGAATTTCATAAATATGGAATGAAATTTCAACTGTGTTGCTGATTAGCTGTATAAAATTAGAGCAAGCTTTTGAGCCTCTCTCATTTGTAGTTTCCTTATTTGAAAAATAGAGATATTGACTCTAGAAGGGTAGATTAAATTGCTATATAGGAAAAACTCAATAGATCATGACTATTATTGTTATTAATATTTCCTAGGTGTGAAGACTGCCTTCAGAGGGGACATACCTACTAGAAAAAAAAGTTTTTACAAAGTCTAGTCAGCAAAAATGTGTTGTTCTTATACACACACACACACACACTTTTTTTTTTTACTTAAAATGTAAAAAATAAGTTAATTAGCCAGCCATTTTGTGTGACAATTTTCTGATACATTTTTTTTTTTGCTTTGTTTTGTTTTGTTTTTTTTTTGCGGTACACGGACCTCCCACTGTTGTGGCCTCTCCCGCTGTGGAGCACAGGCTCCAGACGCGCAGGCTCAGCGGCCATGGCTCACGGGCCCAGCCGCTCCGTGGCATGTGGGATCTTCCTGGACCAGGGCACGAACCCGTGTACCCTGCATCGGCAGGCGGACTCTCAACCACTGCGCCACCAGGGAAGCCCCTGATACATTTTTAAAAAAAGAAATATCTTGGCAGACACTGTTGATAGGCTATGTGATAGGCTATGCAAAAGCTATTCATAAACTTTTTCTCTTGCCTATATTTTTTCATCTGGTAAGCTAAAATATCAATGCTTCCTGGTATGGCTGTTAATCCAGATGACATGTAAGTGGATCTCAGAGGTGAGGTTTTCAGGAAAGTCTTTAAAACAGTACACCCTCGATTTGTATGTCATTGACCCTTTGTCCTTTGCTGCTTCAACCTCTTTTAACTGCCTAGAATGTTGCCATTATGCCTCAAGATGCTATAGACATTATGCAACTTTATGTGACACCTGACTTTAAGGACATGCTAATAATGTCACTGCATGGCTGTAATTCAAATCTTCAACGTCACTGTGCTACTACTTTTCTCCCAGTTGTGGTCTGCCTTCACCTGCTTTTTTGTAAGAGAAGATAAACCTCTTACATGTTACCTACTTTTATTTGTGGTCTGTGTTACTTAGAGCCAAATCCTGTCCTAACTGAAACCAATATTAACACTTTTGTCGCAGATTTAGTCTGAAGATTATATTAGCTTAAGCACAGAGTTCCATTTATTCTGTAACAAATATTTTTAAGTGACCGGTAGGGGTAATGTGATATTGAAGCTACTAGAATAATGAGGTAAACTGAAGATATGACCTGGAACTCTTGGAACTTACATGAAAACAAATGGAGACAGCAGAAAACAAGTAAATAAATAGATAATTTCAGATTTTGACTGGTTTTATAAAAATGATAAGTAAGGCAGAAAGGACTGTAAGGGTAGGAGTTGAGGAAGCACAGGTAACTGTGAAAACGTGGTCAAGGAGATGTACTCTAACGAGGGCATTTGAAGACAGGGACATTTGAAAGTGTCAAAAGTTACATAGTATTGTTTCTGTTGTATTGTATTGGTCCAAGAAGTCATAGGTCCTCCCAGATTCAAGGTCAGAGTCATTAAACCCCATCTCTCAGTGGATAAGAGCTGAAGAATTTTGAGGCTGTATTTTATAGCCATAATACTAAATCAAATTGGAGGAAAAACAATATGCATACATATTTTTACTGCATCCATTTTCCCCCAAAGTATTGACTTTTCGCTACCTTCACTACTCTGATACTCACAATCTTCCTTATTTTTTTCCAATTAAACCTTGTCTTTCAGGGGCAATTCTAATCAGCTATTTTACATTAATTTGTAAACTAAAGATAATTTTGAAGTATTGCCATTTTCAGGGGAGATATATTTAATTCACAAAATTATAAATTAGGATAACTTATTAAACTCCATATATTCTAGGTGAGCCAGAGTGGAAAGGTAAATAGACTCTGGACAAGGTATAATGAATATGCATATATTACTTTAGTGTAGAAACTGTGGTGAATTGGAGAGCATGTGTCCCATCTAAAAGGAATACCCATTATTAATATCTTTTCTTCCCATATGAGAATGAGGGCACATATTGCCAGTTTTAATTTTTCCCAGATAAGCCAGAAATTGGAATTTTCTCTCTGAATTCTTTTAATTATAAAATGTTATGTGAAAATTTAAAAAAATCCTGAACTGTAAGCCTTTATTCAGCTGGGGACTTCCAGCTCATGAACTTTCCTCAAATTAAAATAAGACACTAGTCATAGATTTTGAGGCAGCAGTGGAAATAGTTAATATTTTGTATGTGGTCATCATTACCATAATTCCTGAAAATATGAAGTAGTTGCTTTGTATAATTATTTGTTATATTACCATCGGATTTTTCTCTTCCAATTCTTTCAGTAAGATAAAAAAATAAACATTTCTAAATACATCTTTATTTTTAAATGAGAATTCTGCAATTTTGAATCATTTGCCTAATTATAGAACTTCATTTAATATAGTGCATTGTATCACTAAATCAAATAATTATTTTATATTTGCAGTATTTCACAGTTTTGTTCTATTAATAATTCATCTTCTATGTGTGAGAAATTTTTTTCATATTTTAATTGAAAATATTAGAGCTTCTAAGAAAGAATGGAAACTAGGATAGACTAATCATAATTTCAATGGTGTACCATGTCTGCCATTATGTGAACTGTTTTAAAAATCCCCCTAATTTCATGCCATATAGAAAGAAATTGAGTGTCAGGGTATTCGACAGAACCACTGTCATAAACCACAGTCATGTCACTAGAACACAGTCATGAATGATGTAAAGAAAAAGCATAAGGATATGATTCCTGTAAAATTAGAGTAGGATAGAGTCACAGCATTTGTTACCTCTAATTTCCAGAAACAGTCGTGGAGTTTATAAAGAGAGAATACTGTCAGGAAAGAGGCATTTCTTACAGTCTAAAAGGGTTTTTTTTGTTGTTTTGTATTGTTTTTCTCAGCCACAATCATTTACATACTTCAGCTCTCATTTTTATGTTGACAATTCCATAATTACTATATTTACCTTTATTTTTTCTTTTTGTATTTCTTTACCTTTGTATTTATTCGTACCTTTGTATTTATTCGTACAAAGTAGTCGCATGGAATTTATATGAAAATGAAAATTTCCTTTCAAAATTTCAAAAGCGGAGCTTATCAGATTTGTATTCAAAAATTTCTACTACCCTGTCTTCCCTGTTTCCGCTAGTGTAACCACCATCATTGCCCTCTATCAGATACATTGAGTCAATCGGTAAATCACTTGTGTCTTTTTTTATACATTGTTTTCCATGAAGTTTTCCAGTACCATTGTATCTCACCTCAGATATCAAAATAGCAATTATTTTGATCTCTTTACCCCCAAACATTCCTGTATCACTTAATCTAACACAATTCTCTCAGTGTTACAACAGATTACAATTCTGTTCACAGACCTTCAAAGAGTTTCTATTGAATTTTAACAGAATAGATGATTACTTCAGTCATGTGTTAACGTGTAACAAAATACCCCAATCATCTATTCTTTTTAATAAATCAATATACTTATTAAAATATTCAACTTCTAATTATGAAATATTTCAAACATGCCAAACATGGAAAAAAGCTTTGGATACAGCTACAAAAAAACCGTAAACAAGCTACTGGCTTAAATTTTTTTTTTAATTTTTGAATTTTATTTATTTTTTTATACAGCAGGTTCTTATTAGTTGATGTGTACTATTCCCATCTATATTTCTGTACTTTTACCTATAAATGTATGTATAGAATATTTATATACAGCACATAGTGTTGTTTATATCTTCAAAATTAAAATAAGCATTACCATTTTCTATGTATAACTTGAAGTGTACTTTCTGATCTAACTATTATATTTTTGAGAGCCACTCCTAATGATACTTGGATACCCATTTTTGTTAAATTTGTATATGAGATTTCATTAAATAAATGATAGAAAGCTTTTACATATTAAAATAGGACATTTAAAATTTATTTTAAATGTTTGCAAATAGTCCTGGAATTAATATTCGTGGACACCTTGTCATATGTGTTAGAATTTCTGTGGGATAGACGTAGAGGAGGAGATTTCTTAACTTTGAGTACGTGCATCTTCAATCATTCTATGAATTGCCAAGTAGTTTCCAAAATAGTTGTGTGAATTTATCTTCCCACCATACAAACATTAGAGTTCCTGTTTTCTCCCATAGCCTCATCAACCAGGGGAGACTTTCTCAAGCAGTAAACGGTAATGTAGAATGATAAATGTGATCACTTGAAATACTCCATTTGCTTAAAAAATATATATTTTACATTTTCTTTAAAAGTGGCACAATGTGTTTTCCACACTTGAAATTAGTGTGATGTCGGGATACAATTTATAGTTTTCCATATGTTAATCAACTGTACCACTGCTATTTTTTTGAATAGTTGCTCATTTTCCTGGTTGATATGAAATTAATATGTAGGGTATCAAAAGATTTACATCTGTTTGTGATTTTGCTATCATGCTTCAATAGTCAAATTCTTCATGTCTGAGTCAATGCCACACTGCCACAATTACTATAGATTTATAATCAGTGTTTATTCAATGTCTACTCAGTTCCAGTATATGTTTGCTAGCGCTGTCAACAAATTACCACAAACTTTTTTGGATTAAAGCAACAGAGAGATATTCTCTCACAGTCCTGAGATCTGAAGTCCAAAACCAAGGTGTAGGTAGGTCATGGTCCTTCTAAAGTTTCTCAAGGTGAATCTTTCTTTGCTTCTACTAGCTTCAGGTGGTTCCAGGTACTCTTCAGTTTGTGACCACGTAACTCCAGTCTCTACCTCTGTCCTCACATGGCCTTCTCCTCTTCTCTGTGTACAAAGTAATGTTTTAATATATGTATACATTACAGAATGATGACAATCAAGCTAATTAACATACCTATCACCTCATATATTTACCTTTTTTTGTGTGTGGTAAGAACACTTGAGATCTGTCTTAGTAAATTACAAGTATGTAATAATTATTATTAACTATAGTCACCATACTTTTCCAGTATTTTAACCATCTATGCTTTATCCTTACAATGAGTTGTTTCTATTATTGTTAGTAATCATAGTATTAGAGTTTTCTAATAGTCAGTGATCATTTAGATTTGCCCTGACATATAACAGTTCTTGTATTTACTGTTACTAGTTGCTTCCCACACTTTTCTTTTTAGCTCCATTTCCTTCTTCCTGTACTATTTTTTTTATAATAGTTCTTCAGCAAGTCTAAGAGTTGTAATTTCTTAATACTTTTGTTGACCTAAATGTCTTTTTTTAAAAATGTTCACTTTCACTGCTGTGTATAGTATTTTAGCTTCAATTATAATTTAGCTTTTGCACTTGGAAATTTATTCCATTGTGTTGCTGTATTGTTCCTGTTGTGGTGAACTATCTTTTTCTTTAAGATTCACCAAATAAATGCTATTTCTAGTTTGGATTATTTTTATTCACTGTTAAAAACTTATCAAATTCCTGAATCTGAGGATGCTTTTATTTAATTATTTATTGAAAACATCCTGTTATTGCGTTTGGATGTTGCCTCTTTACCTTCTTAATTACATCTGAAAGTTCTAAAAGTGTTTGTTGGACCATCTCAATCTATCTCTTATAATTTTATTTCTTTATTTCTCTGTCATCTATCTTTACTATTATAATCCTGTTTTCATCTGTATCAGTTTTTTTAATTCAATGACTTTATTTTTAGCTGTCTTTTTGACAAAACTTGCTTATTATTCCTTTTTAAAATATATTTACCTATTATATATATGGTTATTATGTAGTACAGTTATTTCATAATTTCTTTCAGGTTATTCATCTATTATCACAAGTCTTCATAATCCTGCTGTTTTGAGTCAGGTGACTCTTGCTGATGGTGGATTATTTTTCACCATGTATTTTACAATTTTTTGTTTGTGAATTTATTTTTGATAGAGTTTTAAATTTAAGTTTTTTTTTTTCTTCTTCCCCCATTAGGAATTCCTCACATTTTGTGACATTGGATCATTTCTCTAGAAGAGCTTCATATTTCTTATGCTAGGAAACTCATGGGAAATACTGGCTTTGGTCTAATTTTGATTTTGTTTTTCTCTTCTGGCCTACATGAGTGTTACAAATTCTTATTTCAATTCTGAATATGGCACAGGGTGCTGGTGACAAATTCTCAGCTATATTTTCTTAAGATTTGAAAACAGTAGAAAATGTCTCATGCCCTTCGATGCTGAGCAAAAATCTTCATCTAGACACTGACTTCTGTGTTCTCAGTATATGGAATCACCAGGAGGTTAAAGATATGTAATCTCCAATTTTCCATTGAAGTGTGATTTTTAGAAAGTTGAAATCATAGCTCCCAAACAAATATAAAATGCATACACTTTAAAGAGGTTATCTAGCTTACTAATTAATGAAGGAACCAGTAAGATGTTCTTAAATGGTCCAAAGTACTTTCGAGAAGTTGAGGTATTTAGAAGCAGTTTAACGAAAGAATCTTAAGATACAATTGCTGGATTAGATATAAAACTGATTTACATATAAAAAAGTAATAAATCTGTGAGGTTATCTGTTCCATAGGAAGAAATATTTCTATTTGTATAGGAAAAAAAATTTAAACTTAATAAGTCCCTTTACTAAGTCCATGATCTTTAATCATTACTACATTCCCCTAGAAAATCCTTCAGTAGCTTTTACACCTGAATGACACTGAAGTATATGCAGCCCAAGTTTTTTTTTTATTTAAATGAAGTTTTCTTTATTTCTTTTTTTTAACCTTATTTTACCCAAGTAAATAATTACTTCCCAAGTAAATTTTCCTGACACCTCACCCCACTACACTACTAAGGGTATTTACTTCTTAAAATCCAATTCCTTCTGTTTCCTTTCCTCCATCCCATTCCTACTCAGAGGATTAAAATCTTAACTTCTCTTTGGGTATTCCTATTTCCATATTATTTTATTTAACTCAACTATGCATTTTAAACAAAGATTGATTATTATATTATTCAGCATTTCTAGGCATTTACGCTGCAAAGGACTTCAAGTTATCTTTCTTACTTCTCTACTTAAATTAAAGTGCCCTTATTATGGCCCTTCTCAAACAATTGCAATTCCATGAAAACTTTATTCAACACTCAATAAATTATCTTTTCCTGTCTCTGAATTTAAATAATGGTTAGATTCTGTTTCTCTTATTGTTATTTATCTAATTTTATAATTTTGGATAGTTATATATGTTATATATATAATGTACATATATAAAGTGTATAATATATAATGTCTATATATAATGTGAGATATAATGTATATATAATGTGTGATTTAAAATATAAACATATTTAATGTGACGTATATTATCTCACTATTTACACACACACGTACACACACAGATTCACACCTTATGAGGGAGAACTTAAGACAAGTCTTGAGTATAGTCAAAGTATCCCTAAAAATCACCAAAACTGTCTTCCAAATAAAGTATCTTTTTACATAATTGTAACACTTTCACTAATTATCAGTTAGTCATGGTTTGGTTTTGTTTTACTTGGTTTTTTTCTTTGTCATCCTCTCTCCTCATGCATGCCATTCAACTAGTTTGGGGTGTTTTTTTTTCCCCCTCAGGAAGCACAATATCATTAAATGTAATGGTAGGTTGAATCACCCACCACTTTTAAATATTGCTTTTTAAAAAATTTATTTATTTATTTTAATTTTGGCTGTGTTGGTCTTTGCTGCTGCACACAGGCTTTCTCTAGTAGCCGCAAGTGGGGGCTACTGTTTGTTGTGGTGCATGGGCTTCTCATCGAGGTGGCTTCTCATTGCGGAGCATAAGCTCTAGGCACACGGGCCTCAGTAGTTGTGGCGCATGGGCTCAGTAGTTGTGGCTTGTGGGCTCAAGAGTGCAGGCTCAGTAGTTGTGCATAGGCTTAGTTGCTCCACGACATGTGGGATCTTCCTGGACCAGGGCTCAAACCCATGTCCCCTGCATTGGCAGGTGGATTCTTAACTGCTGAGCCACCAGGGAAACCCTAAATATTGCTTTTGGGGGGTTATTTCTTTTCCTTTTTTCTTTCTTCCCTCATCCTCTCTCTAAGTCCCACTGTCCCTTCCTTCCTACTTCCTTCCTAGAGGAATAATTTTCCTTTACCCTTCTAGGTTCTTCTAGCTGGTCTAAGAATTAAATTGACATGAGACAGATTAACAGGAAAAAAAAATGTTTAACAACAGGTGTACATGAGAGAGACCCAGGAAAACTTAGTAACTCACCAAAAACCCAAAATCCTCACCATAAATACCATCCTCAGCTAAAGATAAAAAGGATGTTGAGGGCGGGGAGAGTAAGTTATGGGAGGTGACCAGGAAATGCACAGTAAACAAGGGTAAGAATGTGATGCAGATTTAAGTCATGGCTTTATCCACTGTTGAGAGTTTCTAAAGATTTGGTCATCCTCCTCTTCTAGATACGGCAAAGGACGACACTCTTACAAATGTAAATACTGTTTACAAAAGGATAACTTCTACTTCCTTTTCAGAGTTTCTCCCATGTCTGCTGTTTCTTGGAAAATAACCAGCTTAAAATAATTAATATGCCAAAGAGACCTATTTTAGGGTGGCAAATTTTCTTCCCCTACACTTCTTTTTTTCCTCCTTCCTTCCTTCTGATGCCAAAAACTCAGCCTCTGTGCACCAGTGCTGAATCGAATCTCAGAGACAGAGTTTTGGGTAAAGTAGAAAAGAATAGCTTTATTGCTCTGCCAGGCAAAGAGGGACACAATGGGCTCATGCCCTCAAAACTGTGTGTCCCAACCCAGGGGGTTTGGTGAGGAGTTTCATAGCAGTGGTTCAAGGGCTGGGTTGCTAGTAAGGACACGGGTGTGTGCAGGGCCTGTATTCCTTTAATCTGGCTTCAGGTGGTCTCCTGATGAGCTCTTGTGGTTCCTTTAATCTGGCCCCAGGTGGTCTCCTAATGAGCTTCTGTGGTTCTTGAGGTTATCAAACTGTGACCTTCTCTCTGGAATGAAAAATGCTTCATCAAGTAGTTAACATCTTCCATTTGTTGGGGATTTTAGTTCTGCAGAAGAGCTCAAAGATATTCTTATGTGCATCCCTTGAGGCAGAACCAGGACCCTGCCCCAAGACTGCACTACTGTTTCCTGACTACTCCCCCCTTGTCTCTACATCCCCTCCCTTTCCTGATTAGCAACTGTTTGAACCTGCCCTTTGGAACTCAGAAATGGTCATGAAGGCTGAAGCCTGTTCCATACAAATAAGAAACGGGGGACACAGAAAGGTTTCCATGCCCAGGAGCCCCACAGGGTCCTGCTCAGTTTTCCTTCCTTCCTTCCTTCCTTGTTCCTTTTACTGGTAAGATTTTGTAGTTTAATTTGTACAGTTGGTGAATAGAGCATCTTCACTGTATTTGTATTTACCCTTCAATTGGATTATAAATTCCTTGATGGAAATATAGCTCTCTTTGCCTCTTCAAGGGCATTATTTAGGCTTTGAATAAATAAAATATTGATAAATATTTGCCTTTTGAAATTGAAATAATCATCAATAGCTAAAGCATATGTAAAATCTCATATATTCTCAAAATTATTATGCATGCTTTATCTATACATCTCCAGTACTGCAGAAAAATTGGGATTGTAATAAATGGAAAGGCATCTACACTTACTAAAAGCAAATTTCTAGGTAAGATATCTCATAAAGCCTACTTTAGGAAATAGATCAAATAAAAATAATTCATGATAGAAAAAGCATGGATTTATCAGCTTGAATATTGTTTTAGGTAGTAAAACATTAAAAAAAAAGGTGCTAGTAATATAGCCTGATATTTCCTGATCTTTTATATAATGAGTTCTCTTATATAACGATTGCAATGGACTTTAGATAAGGAATATTTTTCTTTTTCTTTATGGAGATAAGTATAGAAATTCCTAATGAAAACTTTCTTTTAAACCAGTTCCTGAACTCTATGAAAGTGCTTATTGTATTTTATTTTAGCAGTTTAGACATTCACATGTCAATCACTGTGGAAGTAAATTCAATTAACAAGGTATCAGCCATTGTGCTAGTACTTGCTCACATTTTCTCATCCACCTAACAGAATCTTCACAGCTTCTGAGTGGATGCTAATTCACAGGCATTTGATTAATTGAATAGCAAGTATCTTTTCATCTGTTTTTGTGTTTTTAACATATACAAATCTAGCTGGTTTCTAGCGGTGAGGTTTCATAAAAATTACATTCATAACACTCAGTCATTAGCTTGCACAGTTTTAAGTTGTTACCATGGTAGATATATGTGTATTTTCTCCAATTCACAAAAGTGTGTCTTTCTGGTTCAACATAAATTTTTACAAAGAATGCATTTCAGAAATATTAACTTCAAAAATATTAACCTTTAAGAACAAAAAACAAATCAGCAAGTAAAAAAAAATTTTAAGATGAATAACACTGTAAATATAAGGAATGAATGTTCATTTTCAGTCATCGATGCCAAATATTAGATGCTGAAGAGTAACTAAATCAAGCCATCCCTAAATATTACAATTTTGCTTACAAACATCAAGACATTCTTGCCCATCTGTGGATGGGTGACTTTAAAAGGATGTTGATGTTTTTAAAAATAGCTTTTAGAAAAATAACAAAGTTTTTTATGTCCTAAAGTGAAGGCATTTTTTCACATGACCTATCAAACTGTATACCCAAACCATAAGTGGATGTCTGAGTAATAATTCATCTACCTTTATGTGATTTGTCAGGTTTTATTTTTCAAAACAACAGTTGGCATCAGAAATGTTTTTAGTTGATTTTTTTTTAGTTATTTACTAAGATACCTATTAAATAAAATTTGACTGAGTAAATTTGAAGATCTAACTAGCTTTATTCAATGATTTGTGAATCAGGCAGCATCCCTCCTAGTAAATAGAAGTGCACTCCAAGGAGTTATACAAAATGAAAGGTTTTTACAGGCAGAAGGAAGGTGGGGTAAGGGAGTTATTAACAAAAGAAAAAAATTGTTTCAGGTCTGGTTATCTTCTTTTGGGGGTTGGAGGGAGGAACTGCATGGGTCTTATTATGCAGATTACCTTACTAATGCTGATCAGGAAATTTCAGATTGTCTGTTTGAAGGTCACATTCTTATGAGAGGTTGAAACTGATATTAAGTCTTGGTTTGCTGTCCTGGGAGCAAATGATTATATTTTGGGCTTGTGATTTATTTTTATGTATATATAAAGTATATGTATAAAGTGCTTTGGCAGAATAATTATTAGGTAATTAGAATAATTATTAGGTAAAAAAGTCACATGAATCTAGATAATCAAATAATGACACATAAATAAAAATATGATTGTCATGAATTTATACAAATTTCCAAATGTACACATTAAATCCAGCTACCCAGAAAAGGGTCTGTGGAAAACAGATATTAGTGTCAAAGTGCAGGTTATAATGAAAATTCAAAGTGGGCTATTCTATTCTATTTTGGAAAAATATTACTAAAGACTTGTGGAATAAATATCTTGCTACTTTTTTTTTTTTTTTTTTTTTTTTTTTTTTTTTTGCGGTACGCGCGCCTCTCCCTGCTGCGACCTCTCCCGTTGCGGAGCACAGGCTCCGGACGCGCAGGCTCAGCGGCCATGGCTCATGGGCCCAGCCGCTCCGCGGCACGTGGGATCCTCCCGGACCGGGGCACGAACCCGCATCCCCTGCATCGGCAGGCGGACTCTCAACCACTGCGCCACCAGGGAAGCCCTATCTTGCTACTTTTAAAAGGTCTTGCAAAGCCATAGGATTATGATAACTTAAAAATATTTAAAAAATATTACTACCTTAATTTCCCATTCCACCTGGTACTATACTATACAAACAACAGTCTGGAAAAATAAAACTTTTCTGGGTTTCTCTATGCCACTCCAGAAGCCCTAGCCTCTTGGAACTCCACACATACTGTTAGAATCATGAGAATTAAGTTTGTAGCCATTTGTCTAGGTAATTGCTCTGATCTGAAGGCTATAAAATCCCCTTATCTTCTTAAGAGGGTCAGATTGTTACAATTATTCTTAAGATTACTAAATCTTCAATTACTAGGTCCCCAAATTAAGCCACAGGATTTAGGAAACCTAGACCTTTATCTCTCTGTGTTTACATGTCAAATTTGAAAATCCAGAATTTGGAGATAACTATAAAAGCCTCCACAGGTGGGGCCATCAAGCTCCTAGAGAGATTTTACTTTAATTACAAAATATTGGCATAAGGAGCAGACCCTTTCTGGAGGGGAGGAAGACAGCTGCATAAGGAAAGACAAAAACATTTTTTTTCTTTATTTCTTGTCCATGGAGGGCCTGGCTACTCACTAGGACAGTTGACCTGAGTCTCATCACTTTCTCCCAGGGATAAAGCCTGGAACAAGGGGCAGCCTAGACACATTACTAAGAGATGTGTCTGACTGAGAATACTTGTGTACATATTCAAGATACAATAAATAAAGATGGATAATAAGACTCAACAAACAAGCTATCAAATTTTGTTGAATAGGTGAGTGAATGAATGAATATGAAATAGGAATTGAGAGACTGGGAAGGGTTTTCACTCAAAGATATCAGAGAATCAAAATCTGAATAATTAAATTTATAGAATATTTGTCTGATTAAGCAGTAAAAAAGAGAATTGGTGTTCTTATTTCAGAGAAAGTTAAGCCAAAGCAATTTAAACACAAATTATTGCCAGGAAGAGAAAGATTCCTATCCATCTAGGAGTGCTTAAAAATGAGTTGCTCAGGGCTTCCCTGGTGGCACAGTGGTTGAGAGTCTGCCTGCCGATGCAGGGGACACGGGTTCGTGCCCCGGTCTGGGAAGATCCCTATATGCCGCAGAGCGACTGGGCCCGTGAGCCATGGCCGCTGAGCCTGCGCATCCGGAGCCTGTGCTCCGCAACGGGAGAGGCCACGACAGTGAGAGGCTCCCCGGCCGCCCAAAAAAAAAAAAAAAAATGAGTTGCTCAGGGCTTCCCTGGTGGCACAGTGGTTGAGAGTCTGCCTGCCGATGCAGGGGACACGGGTTCGTGGCCCGGTCTGGGAAGATCCCTATACGCCGCAGAGCGACTGGGCCCGTGAGCCATGGCCGCTGAGCCTGCGCATCCGGAGCCTGTGCTCCGCAACGGGAGAGGCCACGACAGTGAGAGGCTCCCGGACCGCAAAAAAAAAAAAAAAAAAAAAATGAGTTGCTCAGTGAGAAGAGGGTCCAATACAGCATGGACGGGGATAGCAATATGAAACATTGTTTGATGGTCTGAGTTGTTAAATCATGAAGACTGTAGGATTGAAGTAAAATTAACTTTTGTTACAGCCCTTTCATGAGGAAATAAAATTAACTGATATTTTTGGGAAAACAAGTCCCATTTTACCTCAGTCTGGTCTCTAGCATTGGCAAAACAAGTAATATTTTGTTAAACATTAGTAGAATTGACTTCAGAGCATGATAGCCTTATGAAAGTCCTTTCAGAACAATAGGATGGAGGAAAGGGGCAACTCTACCCTCCACTAAAAAATAGCTGAAAGCCATCACTTCACAAGATACAGGAGAGGGCTGTGCCATGCTGCCGGCCCAGAATGAGGGAAAGATATGTGAAGCCAACTTCTGGAACCAGTGGTTATATTTATGTTATTGAAGAGAACCTGGGTCCACTCACCTGCCATGAAGCAAAGTCAATTTACTAACACCGGGTTGTGATGAAGGAAAGTACAGTGTGTTTTGCAGGGCCCAAACAAGGAGTTAGGGGCAGCTTGTGCTCAAAAGACCCAAACTTATTGGTGGTTTTCAGGGAAGAGTTTCTAAACACACAGTTTGAGATGAAGGCAGTGGGTTGTGTGACTTTCTACTGATTGGTTGGTGGTGAGGTAACAGGGTGGTGTCCCAGGGCTCTAGTGCTCAGCTGGAAGTTACCATCCTCCACCTGGGTGGAGGCCTTACTTCCTGTAGAAGAACTGAAAGATATATTGTTATGTACATCCCTTGAGGAGGAGCTAGGTCTCCTTTATTGCTGCACTGTTGTTTGACTGCTTTTCCTTTGTTTATGCATTCCCTCCATTCTTTAATTAGTAACTGCCTGTGGGTGCTCTTTGAAACTCTGGAAAGACCGAGGGAACTAAAGACTTTTTTTTCTACAGACAAGAAATAGGGGACAGAAGGGTTTTCACACCCAGGAGGGTCCCACAGGGTCCTCTGTGCTTCATTTACACTAAGTCCACTTGCAAGGAAGTTCTCTTATGTTTTCTTCTTCCTGACAGAGCTTGAAGAACATAATTTCAGGTCCAAATATCTGAAATAAATGTGCATCCTCAAAGCAAGTTTTTTAACTCTTTATTTTAATAAATATTTATTTTTAATAAATGACAGATCAGAGTCATGATCCTACATTGTATAGTCACATTTCAAATCCTTAATCTTGGTCATGGTATATAGGAAAGTAAATTATACATTTTTTTCACTGGGCTCAATTCTGTATTTTAGGTTCATATTTTTTTGTACCCAATTAAAAAAATTTAACACATTTAATTAATAGTAGTTGATATATAATGTATCACCTTTTGGCTCAAATGACAGAAATACTTGTTGAAAATGATCACTTGTAGACTTAGATTCCATTGGCAGCAACTCCATTTTCTCTCTCCCATCCTTGACCTCAACTTTTAGATATTTGTCGTGCTCATCTCCTTACTATTTTTGCAATGGTTTAAAACTGCTTCAAGAATTTTTTTCAAAATTTGTTTTTGTAATTCTGCTCATTTATGCCATTTAAAACATTCTGATGGAATGTTTTCAAATAATTTTTGTAAGATCTTTTTCAATTTTTTCACTAAAAGCATATGAATCATGTGTTTAATCTAGATTTAAATTCACCTTTTTAATAAATGTCTCTAAGCCCCTGGTATTTGGTTACCTGCATAGAACTCAATAAACAAGAAGTAATGTTTGATTCAACTAATGCCTGGCAAGTAATTTTCTCTATGAAATCAATTATCATTGATAACTTTGCTCAGTGATAGCAGTGAGATTTCTACTAGTCTGTTTATGTATAAGGCTTAAAGGAGGAAATAAAATTTTGGCATTAAGGCACTAAATACCTCTGTTATTCATGGGTTAGTAAGACTTTTAGTAAATATTTAGGAAGAGTGGGAAATGGACACTATTTATTTTTGTACTGGAATACTCATTTCTAATGCATATGATAAAATCAGTAGGAAAGTGGTTGAGTAAATCTAGTCAATTTGAGATGAAGAGTGAGAATTCCATATCCATAGCAATTTGAAATTATTTTTGCTATTTACTTTTCACAGAATATAATAATGTTGACAAATGAACAAAGCAATTCCTAGCTGAAATATAAAATTATTTGCAGAAATTTCAAAGATATTGATCTC
Source organism: Lipotes vexillifer (assembly GCF_000442215.2). Taxonomy (NCBI): domain Eukaryota; kingdom Metazoa; phylum Chordata; class Mammalia; order Artiodactyla; family Lipotidae; genus Lipotes; species Lipotes vexillifer. Next base: position 2,745,475 of record NW_006784763.1, on the reverse strand, counting down.
TCTCATTTATAAGTAATTCATGGGAAACAATATTAAACAATAGATAAAATATCCAGCAAATATGCTTCAGGGCATATTTCACTCACAGTATAATTAAAAATGAACTTACTTTTTTATTCCAACAGCTTCAATTTCCATTCAACATGACTGTGCATGATAAATCTATCGGCAAATTACTTGCAAACGTAAGGCTAAAAAAGATTTTTACATTAAGTTCACAACATTTTCTCTTTCTCTTTTAAAATGATCAATATTTTATTAATTTAGTTTTCTTTAACTGCTTATAATTTGAACTGAGATATTTGGAGAGAAGAAGAATTTTTAAATTATCTATAAAAATAATAATAGCTGTTCTTAGCCAGGATGCCAGTCCTACCAAGAAATGTTAGAAATATATAAGCAAAATTCCAAACAAAATAAATATCACTGTCTGTGTAGGCATATTCCATATGCTTCTTCTATTTAAGCATTCCCTAGGACTGACTGCTCCTTCACTTTATTTAGATGTATTGTATTCATATATTGAATACAATTAAATCCACCCTCATTTAATCCTTATGGGTTGTGTTTTGACATCTTATCCACCCTATATTGCCATTTAGAATCCTGGGTACTGCTGCTTTTCCACTTTCACTTTTACTTAATGTGAGCAGTAATCACATCATCATAATTAAATGTTATGAGATAATCATTTTATGTATTATCCAAATTGGTGCACTGTTTTGACTGCTCCAGGCAAATCAGGACATATGAACACCCTTCTATGAGAGAAAAAAAGTTTTATTTTTATTAAAAATAGATTTTTCTAGAAATTATATAATACATGAAATACACAATTTCAAATTGGATATTTTTTCATGATTAAAAATATTTTTACCGTATGTATGAAAATCTTTTAATTAAAAAAATTTTTAAATGACAGCTAAATTTTATTTAAAGGAAATGAGAGTTTTGGCATGTCATTTGCAAAAGGTCTACAACATTCCATTAATATAGAAAGTTTTGTATACTAATTAAAATATTTATAATTTGATTTGGGTATTTTGTTTTCATGAGGAGATGTTCAGAGAATTTTCAGCATGGTGTAGATGTGAGAAGAGTGGTTTAAAAAATAGGAAGCTGGCAAAGGGAGTGAATATTAAAAAATGGTAAAATAAAAACAAATCAGTAATATCTGCTTGATTAAAATTAAGGATATCAGAACATGACTGGGCATATCCCAATTAGCTGTAAAAAGTAGAACAGCATTGTAAGGACAGAGCATGGATCTAAACCTATTATATAAATTGAGTCAGATCATAGCTATTTGATGTATGAAAGCGATTTCTATTTAGCAGATATTATTAAAAGTACAAAAGGGGCTTCCCTGGTGGCGCAGTGGCTGGGAGTCCACCTGACGATGCAGGGGACACGGGTTCATGCCCCGGTCCGGGAAGATCCCACATGCCACGGAGCGGCTGGGCCCGTGAGCCATGGCCGCTGAGCCTGCGCGTCCGGAGCCTGTGCTCCGCAACGGGAGAGGCCACAACAGTTAGAGGCCCGCGTACCGCAAAAAAAAGAAACAAAACAAACAAACAAAAGTACAAAAGAAGGCTTGGAAAGAGAAAGAAAGAGAAAAGAACTGCCATAGGACTTAAGCAATTTGTTCTCCTCTAGAACAATAATGGGGTTATTAACCAGATTACAAAGATAGAAATGGCAATAAGAGAGAGAAATAGGAATAGGGAATAAATCCTTAATACTAGTACTGCATGTCAGGACCTTGTTATGAGACTAAGTGGATGCTCACAGGTCAGAGCTGTAACTCTGACCAGTGTCACATTAACAGATTGAGAAAACATGGGATTAATAGTGGTGATACAGAGAATAGAGATTTTTAAATATTTTTTATATGTAAGGCCTAGTAATTTATCTAAGTACTGCTGCTTTCCCACTTTCATTTTTACTTAATGTAAGCAAATATACACATATATACATGTATATATATATACACACATATATGCATATACACACACACATATATATGTATGTATGAAGAATGGAGAAAATGATGGTAAAGAGGAAACAGTATTGAGAAGACTGTAAAGTCTTAGAAGAGGAATTTAGATTGATATATGAATGAAGGATGATCCAATAGTTTTGTACCAGCAATTGAAAGATAGATTTTATACCAGTCCAGAAAACAGAGACTACCTGAAGTTTTCAGAGGATAGATGGTATAATGGGGGTAGGGTCGGGTGGTTACACAATTGCTGAGAATGCTCAAAGAGTAAAAGGGGGCTGTGGCATTGCTCCAGATTATGAGTAACTGAAGGGAGCCACCACCATCACCCCTAGACTGGAAGAACCAGCAGGGGAAGGTGGTGCACTCTAGTCCCCACAGTTCCATACCAACCATTCGCCTGACTGGACTGCAACTGCTGTTAAGCAGTAACCTTAGACTCTAAACTCTCAATGCAGCTTCTGAAGACACTGATGTTGCTACTGCTGAGGTTGTTACCATTGCTGTAGCTAAGAAAAAGACCAGGAGCCCACAGTGCCACCCACACTGCTGGCTGTGTTTTTGAAACCGGACTGAAACTATTATCCATTTATATGGAATTCAAAATCAGACAAACCTGGATCAAGAAGGTAAAAAGAGTAGTGGTTGCTTGTAGTAAATGACTGGGAGGATTCACATTAGAGACTTCTGGATTCTAGTGATATTCAATGTATATTTATCTGAACTGTGATAACACTGGTGTTTTGTATCATGCAGTACATTTAAGATCTTTGTTCCTTATATATGCATAATACACATTATTATTATTATTATTTTTTTTCCGGTACGCAGGCCTCTCACCTTTGTGGCCTCTCCCGCTGCGGAGCACAGGCTCCGGACACGTAGGCTCAGCGGCCATGGCTCACGGGCCCAGCCGCTCTATGGCATGTGGGATCTTCCTGGACCGGGGCACGAACCCGTGTCCCCTGCATCGGCAGGCAGATTCTCAACCACTGCGCCACCAGGGGAGCCCCATATTATATTTTAATTAAAAAAAAAATCAGTACCAGGAATTCCAACTAAAGATACAATATTGTGCAATGTTCTAAACCGTTCTACTCCTAAAGGTCCTTGAACTATGAAAATAAATGTAGAGCATTTTATTAAAATAATATGGCAAATCTAAATATGAATAATATTAAATTGAGGCAGGAATTTGAATAAGACATTTATATGAAGTTATAGGAATTCGTAATCGGCAATATGTAAAACACTACTGCTGAATTTAAAATCCTGTTTGGTGAATCTAGAAAATATTTACCAGTGTGCCAGAGTTTAATGGGAAACACTTCTGAAATGTTTTGTAATGGCACATAAAGCAATAGTAAATGACATCTTAGATTCCATGAAAAATAAGAAGAGTGGCTTTCATGTAAATATTTGAGAAGTTCCGTGATGTTATGATAGCTCTGTTGTGTCGGTTTATTTTGTTGTTTTTATATCTTTAGACTCATCTCCTCTTCATATATGAGATAACTTAAAACAGGCTATGAATTCTTTACAATTGTAACAGGGATAAAGGGCACACATATTTCTTTTAAGGACACCAGTTGTGTGCTGCATTTACTGCTTCTGCTCACATGCCATTGTCCAAAAATTAGTTGCATTGCTTTTAGATACATTCAGCAAAGTACAAGGAGGCTGTTAATGTAGATTTTGGCTTGCTAAGTGTCTGCAAAATAATAGGGCTATGTATTAAGATGACAGAAGAGAAAGGAAATTAGAACTCTTTGCCGCTTTAACTCCCATGTATCAATGTGCATTCCCAAAGACAGAATATCCCTAATTCCTGTTTGATTACTTCTTTTGGCTCCTTATCTATGATCTCTGTTTTATGGCAGTGCTTCTGGCAAAGACTGTTTACAGTCCTCTGCTCCATGGACTAATTGCTTGGGAGAATTCAGAATATATACTTTATAATTTTTCTGTCTTATGTATCCTTGCTGGAATTTTTTCCAATGGTTCACTAATAAAGGGCCTCTCACTGTTGTGGCCTCTCCCGTTGCGGAGCACAGGCTCTGGACGCGCAGGCTCAGTGGCCATGGCTCACGGGCCTAGCCGCTCCGCGGCATGTGGGATCTTCCCGGACCGGGGCACGAACCCGTGTCCCCTGCACCGGCAGGCGGACTCTCAACCACTGCGCCACCAGGGAAGCCCTAAATGGCTTATTTTGAAGTAAGTCAATAAAAAGTAATTTCATCAAATACCAAATGTGATATAATTTTTAGATTATATGAAAACAGAATGTGTATCAGAATAAGAGGTAACATATATGACAGATGAAGAGTAATAATCTGGACATGTAGACAGAAATTGCCTACTGAAATTGCCTACTAGTCAAATGAGGACAAATTTTGTTATATTAAAATTAGCTGATAAGAGCTCCTAATCAATTCTTTTTGATAGCTAGATTATCCCTGGATACCTATTTTCTTACCATATGCTATTTATAGATATTGAATTTTCAAACTTCCAAGGACATAAATTTAATTTTAATTGATTCATTATGGTTAGCATTTTTTTTTCAAAAATCCTGAAGTTAAAAAAAAGTTCATTATTCTGTTATACATTAACAAGATTGATTGTGATTATGTAGGATTTTTGGGGGGTGGGGTGGGTTGATGCTGTGTTTTTCTGCTGAGAAAGAATGCTGTTCATAAACTTAAATTATGTTAGGTTTTAGAAGCAATAAAAATCGTGGTATTTCCTTAATGGCTTTCTTGCCTTCAGTTCTGAAATATTTATCAATCTCAAATATATTGTACTTTATATTGAACAGTGACTATTAATAGTATTTGCTGAAAAACTTGTCAACTGATGACAGGTTATCATTTGAGAGTTGAGCTCATAAAAATATAAATAACAATATTTGCACCACAACTTACTAATATCTGTCAGTTTTTAACTCAATGTAATCATTTTATTGATTTCTTGCTTTGTGTCTAAAATTGTGTATGGTAATATTATGCAAGGTACTATGAAAATGCTTAAGCAGTATATATGACCACTGTCTAAAAGAATATCAAAAATTAGGAAGGCAGACCTAACCTAGAAGAAACAGTGAGGATATCATGCAGATAAATATTAACTTTGTAAATGTATGTGATACAGACAAAATATATACGATATCATCTATAAGAAAGATGAGATAGGTCTCTACTAAGATAATTCAAAGAAAATAGAACAAATAGAAACAAAAAAACGGAGAACTATTTTGAAGACTGTATTAGTAGAACTTAATGTTACATTTAATAGAAACAGGAAGATTAAAAATGCAAAGATGAGTCTAAAGTTGCATATATTAAACAAGAATTATTTTACTATTTAAACATTTTTAATAAAATTATATATATTTAAGGTATACAACTTGATGTCTCATGTACATATTCGTATACATGCACACATGGTGAAAGATTACTGTAGTCAAGCTAAAACTGATTTTTTTGTGGTGAGGGCACCTGAAATCTACTGTTAGCAAATTTTCAGTATTCAATACAGTATTTTAAACTGTAGTCATCATGCTGTACATTAGGTCTCGACCTACTTACTCATCTTATATAACTACAACTGTGTACCCTATGACCAACATCTAAGTTTTCTCCACTTCCCTATTCCTGGTAACAACCATTCTACTGCCATATTCAACTTTTTTGGATTCCACATGTAAGTGAGATCACACAGTATTTTTTTTTTCTGTGTCTGATTCATTTCACCTAGAATAATGTACTCCAGGCTTATCTATGTTGTAAGCAAATAGCAGGATATTTTTTTAGGCTGAATAATATTTCATAGAATATGTACACCACGGTTTCTATACCATTCATCTGTCAACAGACACTTAGGTTGTCTCCATATCTTGGTTATTGTGAATAATGCTGCAGTGAACATGGAAATACTGATATCTCTTCAAGGTATTCATTTAATTTCCTTTGGGTATATACCCAGAAAAGGGATTGCTGGATCATATGGTAGCTCTATTTTTAACTTTTTGAGGAACTTCTCTACTGTTCGTCAATGGCTATAGCATTTATATTACTATCGACTAGGGTTCACTTTTCTCCCTGTCTTTGCCTACAGTTATCTCATTTTTTTTTAATAGCCATGTGAGGTGTGAGGTGATATCATACTGTGACTTGGCTTTACATTTCCCTGATAATTAATGATACTGAGCACCTTTTCATATTTCCGTTGGCCATTTGTATGTCTTCTTTGGAAAAATGTTTTTTCAGGTTCTTTGCCCAGTTTTCAAAGTGGGCTATATATTTTTTCTCTTTTTGCTATTGAGTTGTACAAGTTCCTTATATATTTTGGATATGGTTACCTTATCGGATTTATAGTTTTCAAATATTTTATCCCATTCTTTTTCATTTTGTTGCTCCCTTTAATGTGCAGAAACTTTTTAGTTTGGTGTAGTTCTACTTGTTTATTTTTGCTTTTGTTGCCTGTGCTTTCTGTGTCATATCCAAAATAACCATTGCCAATATCAATGTCAAGGAGCTTTTTACCTAAGTTTTCTTCTAGGAGTTTTGTGTTTTCAGGTTTTATGTGTAAGTGTTTAATCTATTTTGAGTTGATTTTGTGTATGGTATAAGATAATGGTCTACTTTAATTCTTTGGCATGTTGGTTGTCCAGTTTTCCCAATACTATTTATTGAAGACATTATCCTTTCCCCATTCTGTATTCTCCCTGTCCTTCTCAAAAAATAGTTGTTCATATATGCTTGAATTCATTTCTGGGCTTTTGATTCTGTTCCACTGGTATATGTGTCTGTTTTTATGCCAGTGCCATATAGTTTCATTACAATAGCTTTGTAAGATAATTCGAAATTAGAAAGTGTGATGCTTCCAACTCTGTTCTTTCTTCTCAAGCTTGCTTTGGCTATTTGGTGTGTTTTGTGGTTCCAAATGAATTTTTGGAATTTCTTTTCTATTTCTGTAAAAAAATGCCATTGGAATTTTATGGGGAGTGCATTGAGTCTGTACATGACTTTGATTAGTATGGACATTTTAACAATATGAATTCTTTCGATCCATGAACATGGATTTATTTTTACTTATTTGTGTCTTCAATTTCTTTCATGAATGTTTTATAGTTTTCAGTGTACACATTTTTTATCTCCTTGGTTAAATTTAGTTCTAAGTATTTTATTGTTTTAGTAAAATTGTAAATGGGATTATTTTCTTGAATTCCTTTTCAGATTGTTGGTGAAAGAAATGCAACTGATTTTTATGTCTATTATGTATCCTGAAACTTTACTGAATTTGTTTATTAATTCTAGTAGTTATTTTGTGCAATATTTAGAGTTTTCTATATTTTGTATCATATTATCTGCAGATAGAAACAATTTTATTTCTTCCTTTCTGATTTGGATGCCTTTTTTTTTTCTTGCCTAACTGCTCTGGCTAGGACTTCCAGTACTATGTTGAATAAATGTGGTGACAGTGAATACCTTTGTCCTGTAGATTGAAAGATAAAAATTACATGGTCATCTCAATAGATGCAGAAAAAGCATTTGACATCACTCAACACCCATTTATGATAAAAACTCTCAACAAAATAAGTATAGTGAAAAATTTCCTCAACACAATAAAGGCCATTTTGGATAACTGTACAACTAACATCATAGTCAATGATGAATGCTTTTCCTCTGATATCTAGAATAAGAATTTATTAAATGTACAGTATTCAAATCATGGTTTGGATCTAAGGAGACTATAGAGAAGGACAAGGCATAGTCCTTTATGATGGTCATGAAGAACAATTATTTTTTGTATGGAAATAATGTTTGGGGGATATGATATTGGGGGAAAAAATGCTTCATAGTTGTTAATAAGACTTGCTTCTTCTAAACTTTTTACTATATATTACTTTTCTGTAATCAGTAGTCCAGGTAACAGTAGTCCAGAAGTAACTAATTCTCCAAATTTTAAAGCAAGACAAATTATTTCTTGATTATACAATAAATATAGTCCAAATTTACTATGCAGAAAAATAAAAACTGGATTTTGTGTTCAGTTAACAGGTTCTAAAAAAATCCGTAGCATTGATGTTAAATGACTCTCCAGTTTTTCATTAATAGCATATGCTGTTGGTTGTCTATCAGCATCTGTATTCTCTTTTTTCCACTCTACTACAGAACATGTTCAGTATATCTAAGCTTCCCATTGCATCATTATCCCTCAAAGTTGACTGTTCAATCCCCATATTCAGGTTTGATGTGGTTAACCTACGTGTAGCCTGATTCTCTTCACCAATGATTAGAACAGATATAAGCATATGACCCAATTCAAAATAAAAACAAATGAGGAGAAATCTTCTTATAGGTTCCTAAGAAAAATAAAATATGCCCTCTCTTAGACTTCTGGATATTGTGGTATCTGGAACTGATATACCCAAACTTCTGCAGACATTTTTGCTGCAATATTGAGGCTAAAGGTGAAACAGACAATAGCAGAGAATAGAGTTAGAAACAACCAGAAAATTGATGACATCTATTAGGTGAGTACACAAAGTCTTAGGCCACTAAACCTCTTGACCTACTACTATGTTACTTAGATTTTTATTTATTGTTGAGAATTTGAAATAGTATTTGGCAGGCAAGAAGGTGTTCCTCTCAGATTTTCATTCAAGAGAAACTTCTATACTGAGGTAATTGGTGAGCTACATCCAGCTGCCCTATTTCAGAGCCACCACATTGTTAATGCAGATGCTGCGCTCTTCCCGGGCCAGTGGCTGAGCATTGCAGGTTTACTAGACCTTTTCAATATGGGACTCTTCCAAATGGTAATGTTTGTTCTGGAGCTCTTTTACTGTGGCTCAGAATTTCTCAGATCTGCATTGCTCTCTGAGGTTCTTCTTTTCCAACCATCCTTCCTGGTCTCTCTCTTTTTAGAGATGTCAGACTTGCATAGCAATCTGGAGTCTCTTCTATCCTCTTCTTGCTCTATCTTCTCTTTTTTCTTTCAAAGGTATTTCTTCCAATTAACCTCTTGCGTGTGGAATTCCATCTTGGCATCTGAGTCTCAGAAGACTCAAACTGGCATAATTTTTCTTACTCTCAGTAAAAAGTTTCCTCATCAACACATCATTCATTAATTCAAAAACTATATATTAAACATGAAGGATCATGCTGTGTATTGTGGAAACAATGACGGCAAGGTACCTAGAGTCATATAGCCTGTTATATGCTATAATAAGAATAGGGAAAAAGTACTGTTGGTTCATACAAGTGAGATTTAAGAGGTTAGAGGAATTTAAAGTGAAAACTACATAACAAATATGGATTAAAAGAAGATTGATGTAAGATGTAGAGTTTATAAAAATAGGTTAATAAATTAAAATGATATACCCAAAGTCCTTACCATAAGGACCCAAACAAGAGTCTACTAAATTTTCCCATCCTTCCTTTGTTGGTGGTCTTGATGATGCTGTTGCTGTTATTCCTGTGCTTGTCTTGACACAGAGTCAGCTTTGTACAAAAACTCAGGGTCAAGAGAGTATGAACAATATAAAGATCTGTAAGGATTCCTGGGTGGGTGAAATATGAATGGCCAAAATGGTAATACTTGACGTCAAAGAGGTAAACAAGCAACAAATATCAATTCCCTTGCATATTAAAATCTGAGCATTGTGCAGTTTGCCAGTGATGAGTATGTATGTTTCATGAGAGCAAGGGCCTCAAGTACTGTTTTACTACATTGGCAAACCTAGCACAATGTTAAATAGGTAATAAGTAAATGATTTTGAGAAGGCCTCAAATACTTATTTGTAGGAGTCAAGACTTTCTGTTGGAAAGCCTCAACCCTGTATTTGAAACTCGTAAAATTGGTTGGAAGAGAAAAAACTGAAAGGAATACTCCATATACAAAAACTATTTCAGAAAATTATACAAATTTGTTTCAGTAACTAAGGAAATGGTAGATAGGGATTAGAATTGGTAGCTAGAGATATGGTTCAGATTTACACTAAAATGTGAACGGTTTCCTATTTAATGATAGAAAAAAAACAGAAATAAAAGTATATTGTACATGTGAGATAGTTTTATTTGAATGCTATAGAATATTAAATAGTAAATATATGGGAAGTGATTGAATGTATAGAAATATAGATACAGAAGGCAATAGCACTTACTTGTTCTTGATAACTGAATTGCTAGTCAAATTAAAAGATATTTTGAGACACCTTAAGAATGTATAGATAATTTCCATTCTGTATTTTATTGAGGAAAAAGGAAATACAGGGTCATAACTATTTGAACTCTCATTGCTAACATGTTTCCTAAAGACATAAAGTTAGTAAGTGTATTCAGATATAAAACAATAAATAACTATATTAAACCCTCCCATTCACTTGGGAAAAATATGATAATTGTATACATATGTTAAATTAATCAAAAACAGTTAACTTATAGTGTATGATACATTTTCCTTCAGCTCATTGAAGGGAATCATAACTGAAACATAAGAACACCTGATGAAGCTCAACTGAATCAATCCAACCATGAAAAATGAAATGAGTAGTGGTCATTTCTCCATTTTTATTAAAAGAATAAACTACTAGGAAAGAAACTCAGTTTTTAGAAACAGCTGTACATTTGCTTAATTTATTCATATTATGTTCATTGTGCTTCAGAATTAAATGGCTGCTTTAAAAAAATGATACAAAATTACATATTCAGAGATACTTTCCAGAGGGTTAATTGAAAACCCTCTGGAAAGGGTCGTTATGAAGGCATCACCACAAGCCACAAATTGAGCCTGTTTTCAGAAACTTGTTTTAGCTGAGATGCTCAATGTGCAGATTTGCTGATGTGCAGTTTTATGGAGAGGCACTGTTTATTCCCAAGAACTCAAGGGGTAGCCATTTTTGGAAGGAAAACCACATGAAGTACGTTTTGTTGAATAAAGTGGATTTTATTTTAAGAAAACTACTTAGAATTCTCTCTTTTTTTAAAAGGCATTTATTCTGAAATCTGACAAAGCCAAATAGATACATTTGATACTTGATATAACTCTATTTGGTTTAGCTGGTCGTAAGATAACTATCCCTAACTTACTATAATTTATTAAAAACATTTAAAAAGGGAAGTAAATCAGAATAAAAGTGGCAAAACAGTACTGGAAAGTGACTAAGTACTAGCTTATAGAATCAAGGATTAATTTCCACTAGTTATTCAATGAATGAAATTAATTGATTAAATATTAAAATATATTGAAGATAGACGCAAAACAGCTTCCCTGGTGATTCCTGGAACAGAAATCAGGTTGACACCCTGTGCCTCTTTCATATAGCTTCTTTCTTTTAATGTTTGTATGAAACCATGCCAACTTCGAGAAAGTTGCTAAAGCAATACAACTGCCATGTAACTTTGACCCAGAGAATCCTTCAGGTTCACAAACTGCCCCAATACTTTCTATAGTAAAACAGTCCACTCCAGGAGAAAGTATTGCTTCTGGTTGCATTTCTTTTCAGTTCCTTCAATCAACATGAATTTCGTAGTCCTTACTTGACTTCCACAATATCGCAAACATTTTTGAAGATTACAGGCTGGGTTAATATTTCTTTCAGAAATTTCCTCAATTTCTTTATCTGGTGTTTCCTCATGATTAGATTTCGAGATCTGCATTTTTGTCAATAACATCATCAACAAGTTGATGTGTAGTTCTTACTGTATCCCATCTGGTGGCATATAGAATCATTTGTCTAATCTATTTTTTAGGCAGTATTTATATTTTTGTTTCAATACTGCAATATCCACTTATTTTTGTTTAAAAAATATTAAACAATCAAATAATTCATGAAGACTTTCAAAATTGCAGATTTTTCTTAGCTTCAATTTTATCATCTGCATAAATCAGAATATCTTGTCATTATAACTATATTAAAACAAGTTTAAGATATCTTAAAGACTACTTGGCATATATTATATATTTTATATATATTATTTTCTTCCCATCATTTTCTGATTTATTTTAGCTATTACACATTAACAGCTTGATGGCATCTAAACCAACACCATGTATTTTTCTTGTTCATTTGTTTCCTTTTATATACCTCACAAGTATATAAATTCCTTGGAATCAGGAAACTTGTCTCCTTTATTTTAATACCCCACTTATCTGCTTAGCAGGTTCTTAAACATAACTGTTCCATAAATGTTTATTAAATTAATTAGTGTTAAATATGTGCATGCTTTACTCATTAAACTACCAAAGGGTTGATCTGCTTAAAGGTTAAGGCTTTTTTGTTAAACCATAGAATTTTAACTCTTTTGCAATATTTTAAAAATAAAAGATCTTTAGGAATTAATTAAAAATGAATATTTATACTTATAAAATCATGGATTGTAGAAGCATTGTAAGAAACCACACATTTTGGAGTAAACAATGAAACTTATTTTTAAAGTCTTTCAAATTATCATCTTATTTACTTTCATTTTCTGTAAATTTTTATTTTGTATTTTATTTTTAGGTAAAGCTCTTAGAATCTTCAACTATAAAAGGTATATGTGTGTGAAAATATTTAAATCAACTTAATCTATAGAAATGTTATTAACTAAGTTCAAGCAAAATTACTTAAAGGGCAGTAATGCATTTTATTTTCTTTCTCACATTTTCCTAATGAGTCTTGGAAGTTTATATAATTATTTTAATTAGGGTTATAAACTTCTACGTGGGCAGGTGAGAGGCTAATTACCTAATTTATATGCAAACTGAGCAATTTTCTCTAGGCTCTTTACCACTTCATCTTTTCATTTAATTTTCTCTATTTAAATCAATTAACACTTATTTTGTTTTTGTTCTATTTAAATGAATGACTAAAAATTACCCTCAGTGTAAACTCCATGTTGACTGTTCAGACTGGGAGCATTTTGTCTGCAATATGTTTTGGGTGAAAGTACCTTTAATATTTTGTGTTTATTTATATTTGTACAAGGCAAATTATAAATTTGAAAAGAACACAGTATCAATTAGCATAAAGTCCAAGTTAGCCTTAAAATAGTAATAATAATAACACAATGAAACAATTACATCAGTGCAAAGACTTCTGGTAAATTCTTATGTTTCTTTTAGTGAGTAGAGCAAAAATGAGTAATAAGAAAGCAGAAGAAAAGTCCACTTCATCATTGTAGCAGGTACTTGAACATGAGGTCACAAAATGTATCTATTTTTATTTCTTATGAGATTAGCACCTTACCTAGAACATAAATACTGCATAAAAATTTTTGAAAAGTGAACAAAAATACTTGCACTTGGATCTGAAAAGATGAATGGTTACAGGGTTGTCATCATCATTTTCAGTGCACTATTTGTGGAAAAGTTCAGAACAGTGAGTGGTCTTTAAATTAAATTTACACATACATCATCAGATTTTTAAATGCTAACTCTGTTTCAGCTATCCGGGAAATTTTATATGTATACACATACATACATACATATACATATGTATATCACCTTTGCTAGAAGTATTTAGATTCTTTTCCTCCAAATTATTAAACTTTCTAGCTCTCTTTCCTTAGTGAAAAAAATTATACACACACAGACACACAAACACACAACCAAGTCACAGACATTGTATTACTGCAGTGTTCAATAAGATATTTTCATTAATATTTTGAGTAGAATTTGGAAATTGTTTTTTTTTTTCAACTGATCCTAGCTCAAGCCAAGAATGATGATCTAAGGAAGGAATATAATACAAAATCATTGTGTTCCTTAATAGGAGGGGAAAACATGAGTCACGTTAAACACCTGAAATGCCAGTTAAATTGTATCACAAAGATACTAGCTAATTACACTTGGGGAAAAAAAAGTCATACAAGCACTATGTAAAGCATTGTACTTTTCCTCTCTTGGACGGCATTTATTCTTAGACATGTGTGCTTTCCCAAGGGGTGAGATTGACCTAGAACCCTATGGACAGCTCTTCACCATTAAGCTTGCCAACTATTTGTCAGAGATAATTAGTGGGGAATAAAGAAAGAAAATTTCCCTTGTTGATAATAGGGGGCAAATAGAAGAGACTCTGCAGTTGTCAGAGGGAATCACATTTGTTCAGTAAAAACACTTTGCATTTGATAATATATCATATCAATGACCAACCTTTATTTTTACATATTTTATTTTGTAAACTTTTATTGAATTTGACAAGTTTGAGATAATAAAAAAGCTCTATGCCAGCCCACAAATAGGTGTGAGTATTGTAATCATTTTTACTATAAACAGTAACTTTGTGTTGTCCAGGTAAGAGGAAGTATTAATTAATTGTGGTATACTCTTAATCCCACTTTTTGAAACTAACTTTAAGTATCTTTGGATTTATAATAATAAAAAATATATATTTTATGTAAAAAATTAAATGAGAGCTTATTTACAACTCTATTTTGGCATGTATTCAGAATATATTACAACACAAAAGCTGAAGAAAACTAAATTTTCCTAAGCAGGTGCATAAAAGCCTCACATTCCTTATTATGAATTCAATATTAATGCTGAAATAATATTTTAATTTACTGTATTTACGGGTTTAATGAGAATTCTTTAGCTGTCATTTTGAATCTTCTTTTTTTTTTTTTTTTTGCGGTACGCGGGCCTCTCACTGCTGCGGCCCCTCCCGCCGCGGAGCACAGGCTCCGGACGCGCAGGCCCAGCGGCCATGGCCCACGGGCCCAGATACTCCGCGGCACGCGGGATCCTCCCAGACCGGGGCACGAACCCGCGTCCCCCGCATCGGCAGGCGGACTCCCAACCACTGCGCCACCAGGGAAGCCCCGAATCTTCTTTTTAATGGGATAAACAAGATGACACATGTTTGCAATTCTGGAAAATGTAACATGAGAAATTTGTGTAACAAGTTTGAACAAAAGGTGCTGTAATTTTGGATGTATATTGACCTACACTAGGTCCATATGTTGTACAAGGCAAAATATCCTTAAGAACTGACACCAATATTGGATTATTGGATTCAATAATATTTCATATTAAACATTGAAAAATATTACCACATTCATTTACAATCCAGAAAGAAATTAACTCCTGGGAGAAATTTAAGTTTCATGGCTCCGTATGCTAATAGCCTTAAATTTCAAATGTTAACTTTTTATTTCCATTTTATTTAGACTGCATTGCAAATCCTTAATAAAAGAGGATGGATTCTTATTTTTAAAACTAATCTTTGCCCTTTTTTCCTGCAGTAGTGCAAAATAGAAACCCTAAGCAGTTCCACCATTAAAATAATTTTTAAAAGTTGGACAAACATAAAAATATATTCCTGCAATGCTGCAGTGAACAAATAAGAATATAAAAATTACATAGATTTTGCCCTTTAAAAACTTTCATGATTGAGCAGAATCTTTGGAGTTGGTTCTTGAACATGAGTCTACCTTAGTCCCACATTACCAGCCTCCTGAATTAACAACCTTTCCAACCAACCAAAAAAAAACCCAAAAAAACATAGAAATCAAGCTCTCACCTTAAGAGCATATACTGGTTCTTCTCCTAAGGATGAGCTCAGATTCTTTGGGATCCCAAAGATAAAGAACACTGAGATGTTAGAGATGTTGAGAATCAAAAGGCAATCTGATGGTGAGTTCCCAAGGTTTTGTTTTTGCCTCCTGCATATCCCAGCCTGGGTACTAGGAACACTAGGAACCAACAAGATGCACAAACAAGGATTAAAAAAAAAGCCTTCTCTCTCTAGCCAAAGGACTGGA
>NW_006784763.1:2706373-2729712 GCF_000442215.2 Lipotes vexillifer | reverse complement strand
GAAAGAGTGCAGTCTTACAGAACAGAACCCTTTTGACTGCACCTGCCCTACCCAAGGTGAACATCACAAAGGAAATTGTAACCTTACAATTCTGTAACCCACAGAATGGAAGGAAATATTTGCAAATATCAATCCACAGCAAGGGATTAATCTCCAAAATCTACAAACAGCTCATGCAGCCCAATAGCAAAAAAAAAAACCCACAAAACAACCCAATCAAAAAGCGGGCAGAAGATCTAAATAGACATTTCTCCAAAGAAGACATGCAGAGGGCCAAAAAGCACATGAAAAGATGCTCAACATCACTAATTATTAGAGAAATGCAAATCAAAACTACAATCTAGTTTTGTATCTGACCAGTGTGAGTATCACCTCACACTGGTCAGAATGGCCATCATCAAAAAATCTACAAACAACAAATGCTGGAGAGGGTGTGGAGAAAAGGGTACCTTCCTACACTGTTGGTGGGAATATAAATTGTATACATGTATGGGGGTACCTTAAAGAACTAAAATTATTATCCTGCAATCCCACTCCTGGGCATATATCTGGAGAAAAATCATAATCTGAAAAGATACATGCACCCCAATGTTCATTGTGGCACTATTTACAATAGTCAAGACATGGAAATGACCTAAATGTCCTTTGACAGATGAATGGATAAAGAAGATGTGGTACATATATATAATGGAATAGTATTCCATTCAGCCATAAAAAAATGAAATAATGCCATTTGCAGCAACATGGATGAACCTAGAGGTTATCATACTAAGTAAAGTAAGTCAAAGACAATTATCATATATCACATATATGGAATCTAAAAAAAAAAATGGTACAAATGAACTTATTTACAAAACAGAAACAGACTCACAGGCTTAGAAGACAAACTTATGGTTGCCAAAGGGGAGAGGCAGTGGGGGGATATATTAGGAGGATGGAATTAACATGTACATACTACTATATATAAAATAGATAATCAACAAGAACCTACTGTATAGCACAGGGAACTCTACTAATACTTTGTAACAACCTATATGGGAAAAGAATCTAAAAGCAATAGATGTATGTATAACTAAATCACTTTGCTGTACACCTGACACTAACACAACATTCTAAATCAATTATACTCCAATATAAAATAAAAATTAGAAAAATAAAGAATGCGAGCTATGATCTCTGACTGTAATGAAATTAAACTAGAAATTTACCACAAACAAATTAGGATAATTTCCAAGCAATTTGAAATTAAATAATATATTTCTAAATAACCCATTGGTCAAAGAAGGAATCTCAATGGTAATGAAAAATATATAGAACTGGATGAAAGAAATTAAATATAGCAAAATCTCTGATTAGAGCCAGGGAAGTGATTAGAGGGAAATTTATAGCACTAAACATTTATATGTCTAAAGAAGGAGGATCTCAAATTAATTTTAACTTCCGCCTTAAAAAAAAAGCTAGAAAAAGAAGAGCAATATAAGGCTTAAGCAAGGAGAAAGGAGGAAATATTAAAATTAGAGAAGAAATCAAACACAGTAAAGAAAAATCAAACAAATGTTGATTGGGGGAAAAATAGATCTCTAATAAGGCTGACAAATTACAAAGAAAAAAAGGTAAAAATTACCAGTCAGGAGTGAAAGATGGGATATCAGTACAAAACTTGTATCAGTTAAAGTTTAATTAGGGAATGTTATTAACAACTCTACACATAGAAACTTGACAACTTAAATAAAAGGAACATCATCTTGAACGACCACAGTCTACCAAAATTCATCTAAGATGAAGAGATAATCTGAGTATTACTTTAATTATAAGAAACTTAAATTCATACTTATGTATAAATACTTACATAAATTCATAAACCATCACACATCCTCATCACTATTGATACTTTATGTCAAATAATTATTCATTGTGGTAGGCTGTCCTGTGCATTGTAGGATGTTTAGCAGCATCCTTTACTCTATCCATTAAATAAAGTAAAATAAAATAAAATATAAATAGATGCCAGTAGGACCTACCTAGCTGTGACAAACACAAGTGTCTCTGGTCACAACATTCTCATCAACTGAAATTATATTTGCACTATATAGGTTTGTTCTGTTCTTATAAAGTAAGCCATTCTCATCAGCATTGAAAACCTGTTCTTGCAGTAACCCTTACCCTGAATAACATTTAGCAGATATTTTAAAAATTCTTGCATAGTCTTCTGACCTGCACAACATACTTCACCTGCAAGCTTAACATTTTTCACACTGTATTACCTTTTGAAAGGTATTACTTGAAAACCAGCCAACCCTAGCCAAGAAGGGTTTAACATTTTCCAGATGCTGAGTAAGATGACTGTAAATTTCTGTGGCTTGCATCCTTACAACAATGCTGTCCACTTCTCCTTTTTTAATCAGTCATCATCTCAACAATCTATAAATTTAGACACATTTCCGTCTTTTCCGTAGCTTCATCATACACTACAGATGTTACTTCAGCACTTTCTAAAGCAGCCTTATATACAGATCAGCAAATTTCCTCTTTCTTTTTCTGTGTGTACCATATTATTGATTCGTTAACATTGAACTCATGGCCAACAGCACTATAACTATGCATGAATGAAGCTTACCTAACACATGTATTTTCTCTGTAAGGCATATCTCATCCTTTTGTGCTTAGGGACAGCATTTCAGCACTATCTTTTTGGGGCCATTTTAAAATCACCCAAAAATCACCAAAAAATACCTCACAAAAATGCAAAACTGGTGGTACTAAATAGACCATGATAAGGACACTTGTTTATATTATAAGAGATGACACAAAAGGCAATGCATTACCTTGTTTGATCCAGCTGGAAACATGGGTGTTGGGCAGCTCAGTTTTTTAGCTGCTCTGATTATGTCTGAGAATGAGCACAAAAGTGTCATGAGTATTGATTCTGGGTTTATAAATACATTTTAGTCAGTAGGTGACTTCACAAATAATAAGGATCAATTGTATACTCTTTTTCACCTCTTTTGAATTTTTCTCTGAGGATTTCGCTCGCATTTGAGTAGTTTCATCTTGCAAGTATACTTATGCATTGAAATATGTCCTCTTGAGTTAGCATTTATTAGTGAAAAAATATTTGAAATTTCTTGGCCAATTCAATGTAACTTAATCTGCCTTTAGTTGTATATATGTTATATATATTAAGAAAAGCATTCATATTTCCCTGTAAGTTTGAACCTGAACAATGTATATAAATGCACACATCTATTATAAATTTTCTTACATTCACATTGTTTTTCCTTTCATGTCATATATCTTACACACAGGATGATGAACCTCACTTGATTGTGACAAAGTGTAATAAAGTCAAAAAACCCCAGTCAATATGAGAACACGTCAAATTCATGTGATATATATATATATATATATATATATATATATATGATTTTTCAACTCTGTGTGGGTTGGTGCCCCTAATCCCCATGTTGTTCAAGGGTCTACTCTACATATACAATTTCAGAAATGTCTGCTTGCTTTTTCAAACTCAAAGTTTAAAATCATTTATTGTCATCTTTATTTAAACAATTTCTGAGTCAGCTTCTGTCTGGACCTGTGAAGTGACTGACACACAATATGGAAATGAAGAAAAAATTTACAGAAAAATGTTCATATGGATACATTTTAGACTGATAATCTGATTAGCATAATAGCCGCCAAAATGTTGAATGAATAATCTGTTTTATTTTCTTTTTAATATGTGTCCATTCTGAACACTATAATGTTATTTAGTAAAGCAGATTATTTCAATCCATAAATCTATTGTTAGTAACTTGCCAGCTAAATCATGGAAATTATCTGTTTTTTGCAATTGATTATTTTTCCAAGTTGTTTTCTGTATTGAGCTGATGAAGGTTAATGAAGATTAAGTTACTTATTATGTAATTAAAGCCACTGTAGACATACTGACATATGATCTCTATAGTTCAAAAATATTCAGGTCTTATTCTCAGATTTTTAATAGTAGCTGTAAGCATTCTTTTAATAGATATAGTATTTAGACAACTTATCTGATTTTTAAAATATTTTCTTAGTATACTGTTGATGTTACACAAGCACAAAACAGATGAATTTACAATGTAATGAGGGCTTCCCTGGTGGCGCAGTGGTTGAGAGTCTGCCTGCCAATGCAGGGGACATGGGTTCGTGCGCCGGTCTGGGAAGATCCCACATGCCGTGGAGCGGCTGGGCCCGTGTGCCGTGGCCGCTGAGCCTGTGTGTCCGTAGCCTGTGCTCCGCAATGGGAGAGGCCACAACAGTGAGAGGCCTGCGTCCCGCTAAATAAATAAATAAATAAATTAATTAATTAATTAAATAAAATGTAATGATTTTTTTTAAATTGAAAATTCTGCGGATTTATCAAATACTGCAAATTTCAGTGAATTTAGATTTCTATGGTTTTCAATATTTCTAGCACACAAAAAAATATTGATTTCCCTGGGAATGAATATTTGGTACTGGTTTATGAGCTAAATTATATTTGACATTGTTGGAAAATGCTATATTCAGTATACCTATAGGTGTTTAGAAAACAGTTCAACGTATGCTAAAGATGAAGAAGAGAGAGAAAAATGAGAGAGGGATAAGAGAGAATTAAATAACAACAAAATAAAACTAGAAAATGTTAGTTTGATATTTAGTGGTTACGAATATTTATGTTCTGTATTGCACCAGTGTTTAAAGCATTTTGCTTTCCAAATGAAGTTATTTTTTGAAACTATCATTTTCTTTTCATAGAAAATGCTACCTTTTTTCTTTTCAAATTAAATTTGGAAAGTAAACCAAAGAATAAAGTCAGAATACTATGGGTAAAATAATTGTTTTTTTGATGCTTTGTTGATAACTTTTATTTTTTATATATATTTGTATGTATATCTTATATATAGAATATATATGTATATTATATAATTTGAAATATATACTTCAAATTGTATAATTGTATAATATAGTATAATTATATAATTGACAATATGTATATTTCAAGTTATATGTATATTTCAAATTGTATAATGAAAAAGATATATAAAATAATTATATATACATAAAGATGTTTCATATTATGGTTTCCACATTTTCTTTCTTTCAATATACTTGTCAGATATAGCCATTCCAAATTACTCTTTCACAAACTAAGATGATTCACAATAGGGAAGGCTTTACCTCACCTTGTTTTCATCAAAGGGAGCTTAGTCTATATTTGCCTGTCTGAATATTGCCATTATATTACTAATTTACACATTGGGAAAAGGGTCAGGAGTACTCCAAATTTTTGATGACTCAATATGAACCTGAAAGAGGAATGTTAATAACTGATGAGATATATCCACAGTAGCTCAATATCAAGATAGTTGAAAATTATGTATTTTAAAATAAAAAAATTCTACCCCATATTGTTGAACTATTTTATATATTGGACTTTGGGGGATTAGTATTCTTTACTCAAGACAGCTAAATGTAATTTATATTGAGAGTACATGAGTAAGGTAAAAATAACAAAAAGAGTACACATTAAAATAATATTAACCAGGTAAGATAATATTAAATATAATAAATTTATTGATAAACGAATGCAGTTTTGTAGTGTTCTTGTATGTTAACTAAAACATAAATTATTGAAACCATTTTGGAAGGCATTATCATTGGAACTATCACACATACTGTAATACTCAACTATTATTTTTATTTATATTATTTTATTAAAATAGTTTCCTGTGATCCCTTCTTAGGTTGTCTTAGTCTCAATAATATAAAGTGTATTGTTGTCTCAAACTGTAAAATAGAAGCATACTTTTAGGCATTGCTGAAATATATACCTATCTTTCTTACTCTAAACTGTGCAACTGTGTATAGTATATTTTGTAATTTTATAATTTATTTAAAACATAAATAGAATCTGGATATAGTTATTTTTTATTGTTTAGTGCATTGGAACTTATTAAGTGGTATACATATCTAAAAATCAAAAGTTCAGAAGTATGTAGATTAAGTCCAACAGTCTAACATCAGAGAAATTTAAGAATATTATTTTATACCTTGTAAAAAAAGAATATTTTTGAAGATAAGTTCATTGAGAAATTGTGAAAATAATATTTCCAGTAAAAATATATTTTTTTGGAGTTCTTCAGTTATAAAAACCACAGAGTGTATTTTTATGACATTGCATGAAAAATGAAAAACTGCTATTTCATATGAAAATGGATTAGCAATCAAGCAAGTTGTTTATATTGGCCCATTAATATATTAGAATATGCGTCATTGTTTTGAGCATATTTGATATCATAGAGTTAACATTTTGATACTGACAGAGATAATTAGGAGTTCAATACAGAGAAAAGTTACGAATAAAGAAAAATAATAGAGCAGTGATCGAAATTAGATGCAGAATTGGAATGATACTGAACACAAGAGGTGGAATTGCAGAAAAGACTGTGGAAGAACATCCATTCATTTCTTTGAATGGTAAAAGTAATTACTAGTCTGTTTTAACAACTGAAATGAAAAATCAGACCCAGAAGGAGATGCACATCATAAAGTTGCCTACCCCTATTATTTTACCAATTGTAGGAAGTATATGGGAAAGACCTTGCTTGTTCATTAGAAATCCTTTTTCCTAAAATGGGAAGGAAGCATCTTTTTCATTTCCTTGCTCAAATGTTTGTTGTTTTCCTCACAGAATTTAACTTTTTAAGAATTTTTCAACATAGGTGCTTCCCATACTGTACAGTTGGATCCATAGATGCGACGTCTCATGCCAGCATATGTTCCCCCATCAGACAGCATGTCACTAATCTCCAACTGTGTCACCAGAGAGTATTTGTATATCTCCACATAAATGCATCATTGCAACTTGAAAGATTATTCTGAGAAATTGTTGCAATATGAACATCTATCACTTCAAAAAAAATAAATAGAAAAGGATTAACAAATAAATTGGTTGAAAATCAGAAATTGAAGGATGGGAGTATAGCTTACTCTTTCAAAAATTTTGAAAATGAAGGGAAGATAATTTGCTAGAACAGCTGTATTATAATTTACAAAAATGTTTGTACAACTGTAAAGCAAGCAATTACTTTATCATCTAATTTCCAAATGACTTAAAGAACATTTGTTTTCCAACTGTCCCTTGAAAGAGTCTGGCAGGCTGTGTTGGTAGCCAAATTGTTTGCATCTTTACATGTAGTTTTCATTTATTTTCTCTATAATGCTGTGCATACCTTCAAATCTGAGCTTACAGTTGCCTTTTTTTCTATTCCTTCCTAAACAAGTCTGTTCTCTGTAAGTCCCAATCATTGATTAGCAATTCCTCTCTATCTTCCACATTTTCTCTAAACATTTTCACAAATATCCTTGCCTAAATTTGTTACTGGCTTTTCTTCATTCTAAACCTTGACGTCATTCTCTGTTCTTTCAATTCTCTGGGGTTTTTTTGTTTGTTTGTTTGTTTTCTGTTGAAAACATTCATCCTCTAGATTTCACCTGTTTTGCTACTCACAGTTTTAAGTCTAAGGTAAATATTTCCTATGTTTCTATGTAAGGAAACATACATAGAAATATATGTATGTTTAAACATGCTCCTTTCAAATTTTTTTCTTTTTATCATCTTTGTCTTGGTAACATAATTAATTATTCCCTTTACTAAAAATGTCTATTTTGAACTAAAGTATTTGTTTACTTTCTTAAAATTGGCTTCTTAATGTATACTGTGAGATCAGAGAAGATAAGCAGGGTATCTGCATGTTAATAGTTTCCACTTTGTGTGTGTATTTTGTTTGAATTTATTTTATTTTTTAAAGTTATTACAGTATAATAGCTGTATTTCCCTGTGCTGTAACATATATCCTTGTTGCTTATTTATTTTATATATAGTAGTTTGTGTCTCTTAATCCCCTGCCCTTATCTCACCAATCCCCCATTTCCTCTCGCTACTGGTAACCACTAGTTTGTTCTTAATATCTGTGAGTCTGTTTCTTTTCTTTTCCTTTTTTTTCAATACAGCAGGTTCTTATTAGTTATCTATTTTATACATATTAGTGTATATATGTCAGTCCCAATCTCCCAATTCATCCCACCACCACCAGCACCCTGCCCCCACTTCCCCCCTTGGTGTCCATACATTTGTTCTCTACATCTGTGTCTCTATTTCTGCCTTGCAAACTGGTTCATCTGTGCCATTTTTCTAGATTCCACATATATGCGTTAATATACAATATTTTTTTTCTCTTTCTGACTTACCTCACTCTGTTTGACAGTCTCTAGGTCCATCCACATCTCTACAGATGACCCAGTTTTGCTCCTTTTTATGACTGAGTAATACTCTATTGTATATATGTTGCAATGGTGAATGGGATTGTTTCCTTAATTTCTTTTTCTGATCTTTCATTGTTGGTGTATAGGAATGCAACAGATTTCTGTGCATTAATGTTGTATCCTATAACTTTACCAAATTCATTGATTAGCTCTAGTAGTTTTCTGGTTGTATCTTTAGGATTATCTATGTATAGTATCATATCATCTGCATACACTGACAGTTTTACTTCTTATTTTCCAATTTGTATTCCTTTTATTTTTTATTTTTTTTGTTTTTGTTTTTGTTTTTGCAGTAGGCGGGCCTCTCACTGTTGTGGCCTCTCCCGTTGCAGAGCACCGGACGCGCAGGCTCTGCGGCCATGGCCCGCAGGCCCAGCCGCTTCGCAGCATGTGGGATCTTCCCGGACCGGGGCACGAACCCGTGTCCCCTGCATCGGCAGGCGGACTCCCAACCACTGCGCCACCAGGGAAGCCCTTCCTTTTATTTCTTTTCTTCTCTGATTGCCATGGCTAGGACTTCCAAAGCTATGTTGAATAGTAGTGGTGAGAGTGGGCAACCCTGTCCTGTTCCTGATCTTACTGGAAATGGTTTCAGTTTCTCACCATTGAGAAAGATGTTTGCTGTGGCTTTGTCATATATGGCCTTTATTATGTTGAGGTAAGTTCCCTCTATGCCCACTTTCTGGAGAGTCTTTATCATAAATGGGTGTTTAATTTTGTCAGAAGCTTTTTCTGCATCTATTGAGATGATGCTATGGTTTTTATTCTCAGTTTGTTAATATGGTATATCACATTGACTGATTTGTATCTATTGAAGAATCCTTACATCTCTGGGATAAATCCCACTTGATCATGGTGTATGATCCTTTTAATGTGTTATTGGATTCTGTTTGCTAGTATTTTGTTGAGGATTTTTGCATCTATATTCATGAGTGATATTGGTCTGTAATTTTCTTTTTTTGTAGTATCTTTGTCTGGTTTTGGTACCAGGGTGATGGTGGCCTCATAGAATGAGTTTGGGAGTTTTCCTTCCTCTTCAATGTTTTAGAAGAGTTTGAGAAGGATGGGTGTTAGGTCTTCTCTAAATGTTTGATAGAGTTCACCTGTGAAGCCATCTGGTCCTGGACTTTTGTTTGGGAGATTTTTAATCACAGTTTCAATTTCATTGCTTGTGATTGGTCTGTTCATATTTTCTGTTTCTTCGTGGTTCAGCTTTGGAAGGTTATACCTTTCTAAGAATTTGTCCATTTCTTCCAGGTTGTCCATTTCATTGGCATAGAGTTGCTTATAGTAGTCTCTTATGATGCTTTGTATTTCTGCAGTGTCCGTTGTAACTTCTCCTTTTTCATTTCTAATTTTATTGATTTGAGTCCTCTCCCTCTTTTTCTTGATGAGTGTGGCTAAAGGTCTATCGATTTTGTTTATCTTCTCAAAGAACCAGCTTTTAGTTTCATTGATCTTTGCTGTTGTTTTCTTTGTTTCTATTTCATTTGTTTCTGCTCTGATCTTTAGTTTTTTCTTTCCTTCTACTAATTTTGCGTTTTGTTTGTTCTTCTTTCTCTAGTTCCTTTAGGTGTAAGGTTAGGTTGTTTGTTTGAGATTTTTCTTGTTTCTTGAGGTAGGATTTTATTGCTATAAACTTCCCTCTTAGAACTGCTTTTGCTTCATCCCATAGCTTTTGGATCATCGGGTTTTCATTGTCATTTGTCTATAGGTATTTTTTGATTTCCTCTTTGATTTCTTCAGTGATCTCTTGGTTATTTAGTAACATATTTTCTAGCATCCATGTGCTTGTGTTTTTTACGGTTTTTTCCCCATAATTTATTTCTAATCTCATAGCACTGTGGTCAGAAAAGATTCTTGATGTGATTTCAATTTTCTTAAATTTACCAGGGCTTGATTTGTGACCCAAGGTGTGATCTGTCCTGGAGAATGTTCTGTGTACATTTGAGAAGAAAGTGTAATCTGCTGTTTTCAGATGGAATGTCCTATAAATATCAATTAAATCTATCTGTTCTACTGTGTCATTTAAAGCTTGTTTTTCCTTATTAATTTTCTGTCTGGATGATCTGTCCATTGGTGTAAGTGAGGTGTTAAAGTCCCCCACTATTATTGTGTTACTGTCGATTTCCTCTTTTATAGCTGTTAGCATTTGCCTTATATATTAAGGTGCTCCTATGCTGGGTGCATATATATTTATAATTGTTAAATCTTCTTGGATTGATCCCTTGATCATTATGTAGCATCCTCCTTGTCTCTTATAACATTCTTTATTTTAAAGTCTATTTTATCTGATATGAGTATTGCTACTCCAGCTTTCTTTTGATTTCCATTTGCATGGGATATCTTTTTTCATCCCCTCACTTTCAGTCTGTATGTGTCCCTTGGTCTGAAGTGGGTCTCTTGTAGATAGCATATATATGCGTCTTATTTTTGTATCCATTCAGTAAGCCTGTGTCTTTTGGTTGGAACATTTAATCCATTCATATTTTAGGTAATTATCGATATGTATGTTCCTATTTTCATTTTCTTAATTGTTTTGTGTTTGTTTTTTTAGGTCCTTTTCTTCTCTTGTGTTTCCCACTTAGAGAAGTTCCTTTAGCATTTGTTGTAGAGCTGGTTTGGTGCTGCTGAGTTCTCTTAGCTTTTGCTTGTCTGTGAAGCTTTTGATTTCTCTGTCGAATCTGAATGAGATCCTTGCCAGGTAGAGTAATCTTGGTTATAGGTTCTTCCTTTTCATCACTTTAAATATATCATGCCACTTCCTTCTGGCTGTAGAGATTCTGCTGAGAAATCAGCTGTTAACCTTATGGGAGTTCCCTTGTATGTTATTTGTCATTTATCCCTTGTTGCTTTTAGTAATTTTTCTTTGTCTTTAATTTTTGTCAATTTGATTACTGTGTGTCTCAGCATGTTTCTCCTTGGATTTATCCTGCCTGGGACTCTCTGCACTTTCTGGACTTGGGTGACTATTTCCTTTTCCATGTTAGGGAAATTTTCAGCTATTATCTTTTCATATATTTTCTCAGGTCCTTTCTCTCTGTCTCTTCTCCTTCTGGGACCCCTATAATGAGAATGTTGGTGTGTTTAATGTTGTCGCAGAGGTCTCTTAGTCTGCCTTCCTTTCATTTCTTTCTTTTTTCTTTATTCTGTTCCATGGCAGTGAATTCCACCATTCTGTTTTCCAGGTCACTTAACCACTCTTCTGCCTCATTTATTCTGCTATTGATTCCTTCTAGTGTATTTTTCATTTCAGTTATTGTATTGTTCATCTCTGTTTGTTTGTTCTTTAATTCTTCTATGTCTTTGTTAAACATTTCTTGCATCTTCTCAATCTTTGCCTCCTTCTTTTTCCCTAGGTCCTGGATCATCTTCGGTATCATTATTCTGAATTCTTTGTCTGGAAGATTGCCTATCTCCACTTAGTTGTTTTTCTGAAGTTTTATCTCATTCCTTCATCTGGTACATAGTCCTCTGCGTTTTCATTTTGTCTGTCTTTCTGCAAATGTGATTTACATTTCACAGGCTGAAGGATTGTAGTTCCTGCTTCTGCTGTCTGACTTCTGGTCTCTGAGTCTGTTTCTTTTCACATTTCCTTTATCCTTTCATCTCTTGATGGACACTTGTTATGCTTCCATATCTTGACTACTGTAACTAATGCTGCTGTGAGCATCGGGTGCATGTACCTTTTCAAGTTAGTGTTTTTATTTTCTTCAGATATATACCCAGAAGTGGAATGGCTGGATCATATGGTAGTTTAATATTTCATTTTTTGAGGAAACCATACTGGTTTCTGTGGTGGCTGCACCAGTTTAAAATCCCACATATATTATACTATGGTTCCCTTTTCTCTACATCGCTTCCAACATTTGTTATTTACAGACTTTTTAATAATAGCCAATTTGACAGGTGTGAGGTGGTATCTCATTGTGGTTTTGAATTGCATTTCTCTGATGGTTAGCACTTTTATGCATTTTTTCACGTGCCTGTTGGCCATCTGTATATCTTCTTTGGAAACATGTCTATTCAGGTCTTCTGCCCATTTTTTAATTGGGTTCTTTGTAAGATATTCAGTTGTATGAGCTGTTTA
Organism: Lipotes vexillifer; assembly: GCF_000442215.2. Taxonomy (NCBI): domain Eukaryota; kingdom Metazoa; phylum Chordata; class Mammalia; order Artiodactyla; family Lipotidae; genus Lipotes; species Lipotes vexillifer. Next base: position 2,717,279 of record NW_006784763.1, on the reverse strand, counting down.
CTTTGGGTATTAACCCCTTATCAGTAGTATCATTTGCAAGTATATTCTCCCATTCAGTGTGTTGCCTTTTCTTTTTTTTTTCTTTTTTTGAATTTGTTGATGGTTTCCTTTGTTGTGGAAAAACTTTTAAGTTTAATTAGGTCTCATTTGTTTAGTTTTGCTTTTATTTCTTTTGCCTTAGGAGACTGGTCCAAAGAAATATTGCTGTGATTTATGTCAACTAGTGTTGTGCCTATGTTGTCTTCTAGGAGTTTATTTGTTTCAGGTCTCACATTTTGGTCTTTTTAATCCATTTTGAGTTTATTTTTGTATTTGGTGTGAGGAAATGTCCTAATTTCATTGTTTTACACGTAGCTGACCAGTTTTCCCAGCATCACTTATCGAAGAGACTGTCATTTCTACATTGTCTATTCTTGCCTCCTTTGTCATAGATTAATTGTACAAAACTATGTGGGTTTATTTCTGGGCTTTCTATTCTGTTCCACTGATCTATGTGTCTGTTTTTGTGCTAGTACCATGATATTTTAATTACCATAACTTTGTAGTATAGTCTGAAGTCAGGAGGCATGATACCTCCAGCTTTCTTCTTTTTCTCAAGATTAATTTGACACTTTGGGGTCTTTAGTGATTCCATATAAATATTTTGATTATTTTGTTCTAGTTCTGTGAAAAATGTCATGGATATTTTGATAGGAATTGCATTAAATCTGTAAATTGCTTTGGGCAGTACAGCCATTTCAACAATAGTAATTCTTTGAATCCAAGAGCACAAGATATATTTCCATTTCTTTATGTCATTTTCAAATTCCATCATCAGTGTTTTACAGTTGTAGTATTTCTTAAATCATTTTCTCCATTGTATTTTATAATTGAACTAAGTTACTTATTGGTCAAAACATTCTAGCATTTTGATGCAGCTATAGGGTTAAGCTTGGAAAGTTTTTTCATCTTTTAATATAGAAACTTTTTTTTTAAGATTTAGAACAACCTTTTCAAATCTGCTATGGACACTTGTTTATGCCTTATAGGTTGAAAAGTTCACCTCTACCAGTTAATTAGCATTTTAGTTTTTGACTTAAAATAAAAGTCTGTCAATATCTTTATGTACAGTGTGTGACTTGACTGTCCTGTATTATGTATTCTACATAATTATCATAAGTAATAATTCAGACAAATAAAATGTTGACTATTTCTTTTTTATTAGCTTCAACGTATTTCACTGAAATTATCCCTGCGTTAGGCTTCCTTGATGATTGCAGTGTATAATAAAAGTAAATTTTTACATTGACCATTTGAAACATTTGAAAACTATCCTTACTGTTTGTCAGGCTTTTCTACTATTAGCATATTGCCAGGCTAAGAGCATGTTGCCATGTAACCTGTCTCCTAGTGATCTGAAGCATAGATTTCTCTGATTCAAAACATTTCATATGTCTTGAGTCAAGTTACAAAAGAACAGTCAAGCCATGTAAAGATGTGATATTTAGAATACCAGTTATATAATAATAAAGGATAACTTAGTTTTAAAATACCTACGTCAAGCAAGACATATTTAAATCTCATTTTCAACTTACTAATGTTTCAGGAACTTTCACAACCACTAAAAGTAACATGTAAAGCAAATTGACTTACTAATTAAAACCTGGGAAGATTGACTGTAAATCTTGAAGAAAATACAACAGACAAAAATAATGGTCATTTGATTATAAATAACTTCCCCAAGTCCAAGTGAATATTATATATATATATATATATATATATTTTTTTTTTTTTTTCCTTAAATGAAATCTCAGTAACAAACAGCAGGAGAACTGGGAATCCTATCTAAAAAATATTATACAATCTAACCTTAAAATAGATCAGATGTTTATAAATTGACATAACTTTATAAAACATATACTTCTGAGGATAAACATGCATAATACAAAAAAGAATCATTTTAAATTGTCAAAATTTTCTTAATTGCTTTTCTACACCTTCTGATTACTATCAGACAATCTCAATGATAGAAGGATAAGTGGAGTTTATCATCCAAAAGAGAAAATTTTGGCATTAGATTCCATTAGATGGAAAATTATAATCTTTTGCAATGGTGTTAATTGCAAAATTTATGTTCCCTGTTCTAAGCAAGTGCTTAGCGGGGTGAATCTGGATAGTCTGTTAATGATTATTTGAGTTAGACAGAGACTCAGAGAGATAGCATGGCAGAAATGTTTATGCAGACAACACTATTTAAATGAGAGAGACAAAAAATCTGTCAACTTATTATAAATTCAAAACAATGAAACTATTTATAGTTAAGTAAATACCTTAATTAAATTGTCCCTTTCTCCTTCACATTTCAGAGTGTATTGTTTCATCCAGTTCACAATGAAAGCTTCTCATTTTTCTACTCATTTTAACCTGATTTTTGTATAACAGTATTAGGAAGAGGAAAACAGAAAAAAATATGTGATTTCCCCAGTCTCTATACCTCTCCAGGGAGAGCTCTGGAACTGAATCCTACATCAGTTAGCTTCATTTCCAGTGTTCTTATTACAAATGAATTTGGAGTCCTCCATATTTCCAAAGCTGCACAGCAGAACAAAGCTGACCAATAAAGTTGGATGATTCTCATCCCAGTTATAGAATTAGGGCAAGACACAGATAAGTAACAGATACTGATGATCAGAAAGAGTTGCGTATTTAAATATTTTGATTTTTGTAATAGCCTGTTGCTTAGTGATGATATTTAGCAAAATGTACTTTTTAAAAAATACTTTTCATAGTATCAAACTTCTGGTCAAATTATATTACTGACTCAGTTTGCAATTGGTCAAACCAAATAATATAGAAAACAATGCACTGAAAGTTAAGAAGCATTTAAAATGGAAATAGATATCTATTTTATATCAGATGAGAATTATTGACTGCCTTATATCACAAAAGTCATACAGAAAGCATGTTCACCCTATGAAAGAATTGCTAACAATATTAATAGCAATGACTTCTAAGGATATACAAGTAAGAATAAACAGAGAAATTGTACCACCAAATTCTCAAGGGTTAGGCATAATTTCATTATTCTTTTTATATCATTATGCATTAAGCAAGATCAATATAAGAGCAGCAGTTTGCTGAAAGATAATATTAAAGTATTAAGGTGACAGTATATTGAACAAAATTCTTAAAGCTAAGAGAAAAGGAACAAACTAGTAATTTTCTTTCATACCCTCGTATTGGTCCTTTAATGGAAAACAAATGTTTTCTAATTAGTATTTCATTTACCTTGGGGACAAGTACATAATGCAGTCATCAGTTTGCTTAGATTCTGAAATACCATTCATTTATGTACATATTTTCTCTATTCAAATTCACTATTCCTATCACTTGTCAATTTGCATATATTAAATCATCATGCATAACTTACCATATTTTGAATATTTTATTAATGAAAGTCCTTTTCTAAGATTTTTATGTGCTCTTAAATTTTAAACACTCACACATTTAGAAACTTAAAACTCAACAATTCAGTTTTAAAATCTTATTTTATGAAATGAAATATTACAAATGTTAACTGTATGCTGTTGCCCTGACTATTGGGAGGGACAGTGAGTAGTTATGATAAGCTCTTTTGTTAAAAAAAGGAATTTTTAAAATAATACATATTCTTTTCAAACTACTTTGTTATTTTTCATTTAAAGTTAGCATAGACATACCTCTACCTGGCGAATACTTTAGTTGTTCTTCTCCAATAATTCATGACTACTTTAGCTCATGACTTTTTGTCAAGGATGATGATGTTTAGAAGTTGCTTCATTAACGATGTGGTGCACTACGACAGTATAAAGTTAACTGATTTTGACAGTTTTATGTTTCATGGGATCTATTTCCAGCATTCCAATCTTATTTAATTTTACATGCATTAAAAGTAAAATTTCCAAATCAAACAAATTCCTAGACAAATAAATGTAAAGTTACTATATGAAAAAAGATATACACAAAGCAGACTTATTTTCACAATATGAGAATGAATTGTAATTGATAAAAAAAATCTTCATGTCTTACTGAGCAGTTCTACTTCAGTAATTAACTAATACTTTGGTAGTTCTGTTAAAGTAAAATTATTCTGACACTTGTTAAACCCATAAGAAAGACTTTATTCAGAACTGTTGTGATAGGTGTCAAGATTATGATAATAGAGGAGAGAGATCAGGTTCAACCCTGAATACAGCAAAGATAGCTGGGGATGTATAGCCAAGGAACAGAGTGGGAGGCAGGGTCAGTGGGTGGAAAATTACTAAGAGCAGACATAAAAGGTAGAATAATTTTGTTGAACTGACTGAATAGGATTCTTGCTGAAGGCAGGCCAGAGTGACCAGATATCAAGAGTAGGGGATGACAGATTTGATCAAATGTCATGAGAGATCAGATATCCAGAGTGGGTTTAATTTAATTCCCTAAACTGACTCAGGAGGCAGGATTCTTGCTGCAACTGGACTAGGCAGGCCAAGATACTGCCCAGAGATGAGACCTAGTCAAAAAGAGGGCTCAGAGGAGCCTGACTCAAGTTTGGTCAAGAAAAGAATCTGTCACTTCAAAAATTACTTCTTAAGCGTATGTTTCAGCCATGAGCATCCTGCTTATTGCGTTGTGTGGAAGAGTGGACCGAGCAGCATGTATGTTATGAAAGAAAAGAGATTAGGGAAAATCTCTGAAGAAGTTAAAGGCAATGTGAATCTGGCCATATGATAAAATCAAACAGAACTCTTCTGGTCATGAGTGCTTTATAAAAGAGCTACATGACCCTACAATCTCTGACTCTCTCACTGAACCGTATTTGAATTAATTAATGAAATTAAATCTGGAATATATATGACAGTGTGTGAATTAATGGATGTAAATACCAGACATTAAAATCAAAATGGCCATTTAGATTTTCATAAAAAAGATATTTCCAGCTACAAATAGTTCTTAAATCTGACTCATATCAAATGAGTATTCCAAATAGTTATTAGACTGATTTACTGGAACAAATATAAACAATCTTATTTTAGTATATTTGCCTATTTTATTATATTCCTAGAAGTTTGGGGAAACATTTACTTCGTTTGATTGAATTAAGGTTTTTGGCTTAGTAACAAATGTAATATAAATATTTCTGCCATGGATGGAAAATACTCTGAATTATTTAGAAAGATTTTCACTGCAAGTAACATTTGCCTTTGTAATATGGGCTAATATTAAAGTCTGTTTTTTCGTTTAGCAAAAGTTGGCGAATAATGAATTTTTGAATGGTTCAGATACACAGTGTTATCAGGGTCAAAGTTTCCCTTTTCTTTTGACCTTCCTCCCATGCTTTCCACTTCATGTTTCAAGATATCAGCTGTTACTTCATTTATCCCATCCATAGTCAAGGCAAAATAAATAGAAGCAAGAAGGCTGACTAGCGCGTTTGTGGTTTTTCACAGAAACCTCTGCAGAGGTTCCCATCTCTACCTCAGTATAGGAAAGGGTTCACATTGCCATACCTTCCTGGATGAAGGCTGGAAAATTAAGGAAAATAATCATCATGCGCACATGAGAGCAAACATATCAGTAATTCTGGGCTTAGGCACAATGACCACTGAGGTTCTATAAGTAGGAAATTAGGGGAGAATTTATATTGGGCTGGCAAAATCCATGTCTGTCTGCCTCTATGCATAAACTAAAATATATATTACTAATCATGATATATTGGCTATTTCAAAAATGTATCCAGTGATTTATGACTACACCTTAAAATATATTCATTAACCGTTGATATACCTTGGCATACGTAGATACGTTTTTTAGTGACTGATAGTGCGGAAAGGAGGGAAATCTAATGTTTTAGAAAAATCAAAATAAAAGACCAAAACAGTATAAATTCAAGTAAAAGAAAAGGTGGGAACAAATTTTCTACTCCTGTATTAAATCCCAGAAAAAAAGTGAAACAATTTGTTGTTGTATTTGTTGAGTATTGAAGAAAACAAATGTTGACAAATATAAATGAGTTAATGAAAAAATTCTGCATATTAACATTGAATGATAAAACATAATGCAAAAATTAGTGATAATGAGAATAATAATACCCACAAACATAACAGTTTTATGTCTGAAAGCCCGGTTTTCCAAATTCAAACTGGTAGCTCACAGAGATCCTGTGGAAGGTTGGGAGTTTAGTAGAATGATAACATTTTAAGCTATAGTATAGGGTCATATCTTAGCACCACTATCCAATGACTTTAATCTTGTTCATGTTATTGTTGGCTTCAGTGTTGGGAGGTACCTCATTTCTGCTGGCTTTCTAATTCTGAGTGAAGGGACATTCACTCCCTCCCTTATTCATTCCATTGAGAAGGAACATTTTAGCCAGTTGATGGCTCAGAGCACAGCAACTATTTTCTCAAAACAATTAACCACATATATAGGCCCGTTACTTTATTTTACTCCGCAATTTTGACTCAAGGAGTACAGCCCTCAGTGATTCCTCTCACACACTGCATCTATCCACCAACACTTAGCTTTGAGATCTATCACATGACTCACTACTAGCCACCTTCAGGCAGCCATCAGGGCACTTGGATCATTAGAACATTCTCCTTGTTTCTCACCCTGTTTCCTAGAAGCCATTTTCCATCCAGTAGAGTGATCTTATTAGAGCATAGATCAGATTACATCACACTTTTGCAGATAGCTTTCTGAGAGCTCGCCTTCTCAGAGTAAAACCTAAAAACCTGCCCCTGCCTGTGAATCTTCACATTGTCAGGTCCCCCATAAATTCAGTCCCTCAGTCTTTCTCTTTTGCTCTGGTCATTCTCTCCTCAGTATCCTTCTCCTCAGTACTCTTTAAAAATACCAAGCTTCTCCCAGGTTAGAAGCTTCACTTGACCCAAGGCCTGTAGATACTGCCATGCACCCTCACTTGTCTCCGGGCCTCTCCAGCTGACACCTTTTCAGAGGAAATCTCCCTGACCACTTGCTCACCAGCACTCTTAACCTGCCTTCAAATTTCTCTCTAGAACTTATCAGCATCTTAAATACTGCATTCTTCTGTCTCTTTTTAAAACAACTTCATCCGCAAGAAGAAAGAATATAGGTTCTTTAGTCAAGAGCCTGTGTTTTTCTCTGCACTCACTGTCTCACTTCAGCACAAAGACATTTCTGGCCTATAGAGTAGATGATTAATAATCATTTGTTGAGTAATCTTGCATAAATTCACCCTTAGTTTGTAAACTGCTGATTCATTTTGCTCTGAAGTCAATGACAAAAGAGTTGTACTTCTATCTTTTACTTCTTTACTCAGAGCAAATATTTATTGCCAATTTCATCTGTGCCCTGCAAACCGCTGAGCTTTTAAATCCATTATCTCTATTTATCTTGTGAAGTAGACAGATAGTCACTGTATCGTTCAGGGCACATCCAGTAAAACAGAAACTAGTGTAGGTCTTACAACAATCTGATTTTAATGCAGAGAGAAAAGTTATGCAGGTGGTTAAAGGAGCTGAGAAACAGAAAAACAGGAAATAGTGATAAAACCCAATAATTAGCAACAACCTTCTTTAGGGGATGGAGAGACCGACCATCAAAATGAGGAATCATTTTGTGATAGAAAAGCTGCCTAGTGAGAGGTGGGGGTCAGGGAGAAAGCTTGATCTCTGACAGAGATATCATCAGGAGCAAAGAAAAAAACAAACAAACAAAACAAAGCAAAAACACAGGAGAATCGGCCCCCCTCCTCACCTGTTCCTGCTCTGGGTCTTCTGCTTTTGCCTTCCATTGTCATTTTACAGCGTAGAATATTTAAACCCAGAGAGGTAAAATAACTTGTGAAGATCCTACAGCTTTTTAAGGACTGAACTGGGATTGGAAATTAAGGCACTCAGACTCCAGATCCCTCAGTCATTGCTAATAATGATATTTTAAGAAAAAAAAATGTGTTGGCTTTCTCTGAATAGGCAGTGTTTTGATATCACCAAATATGTATATATTTGTAGTGTGTGTGCGTGTATGTTTGTGTGATGAGTCTACATACATTAAATCAAGCAGTTAAATTCCCCAAGAGAGAAAAAAGGAACAATTTTCCAGTAAGGGCTGGTAATATCCACCAAGGCACATTTTCAAGCACTAAAGTGATCTTAACTACCTTTTAAGGCACACCATAGCAGCCCATAACATGTTGTCTGGCAAACAGCAGGCACTCGATAAATGTCTTTTGATTGTTATTATGACTTTGAGGGTGCTATGATTACAAAACTTTTCTGTGTACCTGAGATTGAACAAGGTTTGTGATAGTGGTGACTGTTCCTATAATTCATATATAGACATTGAATTTTTAGTGTGAATAACCCAGATATTTCACTTCCATTTACTCTCTGTAACATTTACTTAATACAGACTTTGTGTTCTTGATGAACTCCTCTGTTACCTTTTTGAAAGTTTTATTTGCCCTACAGGTTAACTGTGGAAACACTGTTTTATTCAACATTAAAAGAAGGACTTCCCTCATTCCCTTATTTCTACATGAACATTTATTACAGATATATGGATTACTTAAGTGGCTGTTTATCTGACGATTCACAAAATAATTTGAGAAAAATTAAAATTAGGTGGTCTGCTTTCTATACACATACTCCACACTACTAAGTAATTTATAAAAATCCATAAAATAGGAAATTAACTTAAAGGTCACTAGGCTCTCAGTAGAATAAATGACCTTTGATGCTGGAAATCACTGAGGCTTTTTTTTTTTTTTTTCAGGTTTTGCATAATATATTATGCATCACTTCTCTCAAGATATCTCTTGTAAAAATTAAAACAAAACTCACACAGAATAAAGCATTATAAAATATGTAAAAATTTTAAGACTTTCATAATTAGATGGATACCTAAAGCCCTATAATGGAAATAGAATTAGAAGATAAAAGGACATTTCTCTTAAAATAATAGTAGGTTTTCTGCTATTTAAAGTTGGTAGAGATAGAGATTCTTAGAAAAAGAATGATAAAGTGAAATCACAGTAAAACTAATCTTTACTGATCAAATAGCAGATAGAACAGGATAAAAAAATCTTTTTAATAAAGTACTTATCTTGGATTTGAAAAAACCATCACCATGTATAAAAGGCCAGTTTCATGTCAAGAGCTATCCTGGCTTTGGTCTAAGCTAAAATTATGAGGAAGGGTTTCTCTTTTGGAGAGATTCTCCTGGGGTAACATTTTATATTAATCGTTTTTTTTAATATACCCAATGCAAAATTTCGAAGCAAAGTATATGATAGGCATTGCTCTGTCTGCCATGCTTCTAGGAGTTGATATCCTTATCTTATAACATCTGGCTGGTCTGTGGTCTCCGCTAAATGCCTGCTAGGATCTGGAATCATTTCCTGATGTCAGATTGCCTCTTTATCACCTTCGAATTATTTCTGCACAGTATCATATTTTTGAGGGCTATATTTCTTATATTTTAAGCATTTAAAAGACAAATTTTGATGCTATTTATCCACAACTAAGTATGTACTCATTTAAATATTAATTCATTGCCCATTTATTGGATGCGTATCACATGCTGGATATTCTTCCAGGCCCTGAGGATAGAGCAAGGTAAAAAATAGACAAGTCCTTGTCTTCATGGAGCAGACAATAGATAACTCCTTTGTCAAGTACTAAAATACGCTGTGAGAAAACTAAAACCAGAATAGTGGCTAGGGGCTGCACTGGAAGTGGGGAGGAACTGAGAAGAGGGGTTACTATTCTATATAAGGAATGCAGAGAAGGTTTTTAAGATTAGGTGACATTTTAATAGACATCTGAAGAATATAAATGAGCTCAAAGCCATATCTGAAGAGAATGATCTATCATAGGAAACAGTAGATGCTTATGCTATGGGGGAGAAATGTTCTTTATGTATGAAACAAGCAGGAGATATGTATGGCTAGAGTGGCATGATCAAGATGGGACGTCTTAATAGAGAAAGACAGGACAGAGGACCTGATAATTTAGGAACTTGAAACCCTTATTAAAGGATTCTATTTTAGTTTAAGTGAAATGTGAAAAAAAAGGAGGATTTGGACCAAAGGAACAATTTGGCTTATGTGTTGAAAATAGCACTTTGAGAGCTGCATTTAGCATAGGCTATAAATATGGAAGCAGATAAGGAGGCTGTTGAAATTATCCAGAAAAGAATAATACTGCCTTGGACCAGTAGTAAAGCTGACATATTGTCCCAGGTGAGAATTGAACTGTTATCTTGATATATTTTAAGGGTGAGCTAAGCAAATAATCTAATGGATTGCTATGCAGTGTGAGAGAATAAGACAAGATTGACTCCATGATTTTTTAATAGAGCAGCAAGAAGGATGAGGTTTCCATTTATTGAAATAGCAACAATCGTGGATTATGTTAAGATAATTTTAAGGTGGGGGGCTTTTGTGGAGATCACAAGTTTGGTTTTGGGTTTGTGGTGTTGGAGATGTATTTTGACACCTGAGAGGCTTAACAATTGGTTGTTGATAGTTAGTATCTGTTTGTTGTTCAGTGTGTAAGTCCAGGGTGTATAAAACAATTTGTGATTATCCCGTGTAGAGGAATCATTTTTAAAGACATGCAACTGAATGAGACACCTATTAAGTGAATGCATATAGAGAGGATAAAATATCTGAATATTGAACCTAACATGCCCTAATGTTTAAAGGTGAAGGAACTGATGATGCAATAGCAGAGTGAGGTTGCAGAAGAAAGTATTTTAAGAAATAAGCAAAGATCATCAATTTAAAATGTGGCTTGGAACTTCCCTGGTGGTCCAGCGGTTGAGACTCCGTGCTCCCAATGCAGGGGATCCGGGTTCAGTCCCTGATCAGGGAACTAGATCCCGCGTGCTGCAACTAAAAAAAAAAAAAAAAAAAAAA
>NW_006784763.1:2705415-2706153 GCF_000442215.2 Lipotes vexillifer | reverse complement strand
AAGAAATGGGGACTTCCCTGGTGGCACAGTGGTTAAGAATCCACCTGCCAATGCAGGGAAAAAAAAAAAAAAAAAAAAAAAAAAAAGATCCCACATGCCGCAACTAAAAAAGATCCTGCATACTGTAACGGCAATGAAGATCCTGTGTGCTGCAGACTAAGTCCCGGCACAGCCAAATAAATAAATAAATATTATAAATAAATAAATAAGATGTGGCTTGATAGATTGATTTAGACACAGCCTGAGAATTCAGTATGGTATCTGCCAAAGTAGAGATATGTTTCATTGAAGTTATGAAGATTAATGCTTACCGCAAATGTGCTCAAAACATTATGAGAGATTGTGGAGTTAATAAAGGTAGTAAAGAAATGCAGCTGTAGTTGGAAAAGGATGGGATATTTGAAGGATTTTTTAAATTAATTCTTGTTTTTATAATGGGAGATATGGCAAGTTTTTATACTGATGGTGATGACTTAGGACAGAAAGAAAATTGATTTTGTAGGAGGAAGAGAGAATAACTGATGAAGTACAAGAGTTTGAAATAAGATGACATTGATTAACAATTCATGCAGGAGAGAAGGTAGATTATGTAGATTCAGGTGGGTTAGGAAATATTATGATGGGAAAATATAGTTCTGTTACGATTGTCTCAATATTCTCGGTAAATAGGAGAAATTATTGTTAGGTTGTTGTCCATACTAGGTATTAGCCATTAGTTTTTTGTTTTTTTTTTTTTTT
>NW_006784763.1:2686561-2705405 GCF_000442215.2 Lipotes vexillifer | reverse complement strand
TTTTTTTGCGGTACACGGGCCTCTCACTGTTGTGGCCTCTCCCGTTGCAGAGCACAGGCTCTGTGGCCATGGCTCACGGGCCCAGCCGCTCCGCGGCATGTGGGACCTTCCCGGACCGGGGCACAAACCCGTGTCTCCTGCATCGGCAGGCGGACTCTCAACCACTGTGCCACCAGGGAAGCCCAGCCATTAGTTTTTGATATTTGGCATTTTGGGAAATAATGCCATATTGACAAAGCAAAATACATGAATAGTAGGAATTCTTGGTGGTTTGAGGGGGATGGAGAACGAATGTGTTAAACTGTATTTCATGTAATGGAACCTCATAATGCTCCTCACATCATTGTATAGAAGCTGTCAGTGGCATATTGCTCATTGTGTGTTGTTTCCTCATGTGCTTTATTAGTTTTGAAAGTGTGATGTTCATTGCCTGTGCCAAAATTATTTTAGACAGTTCCCCAATTCCTGGACTGAAGACTTCTCACATAGAATAATTCCCTTTATTTCTACCAGACATCTCTGGAGAGATCATCCAGAGCAAGAAAAATTAATAGCTTCCTGGACCTCCAAAGAAAAGCAAATAAATCCTAAAAATCCCTGTGACATACAGCCTGTGGATTCCTCCTCAAAGTCACAGCTTTTCCTCTTTCTAATTTTTAACCTGCTTTATTCTTTTGTAAATACCACTCCACACATTTCTCTGGAAGTGGAGAGGGGAGAGTTAGTGAACCCAGAAGTGGGATTGCTGGATTATATGGTATTTTTATTTTTAATTTTTAGAGGAACCTCCATACTCTTTTCCATAATGGCTACACGAAGTCACATTTCCACCAAGAGTGTACAAGGGTTTCTTTTTCTCCAGATCATTGCCAGAACTTCTTACCTCTTGGTTTTTGATAATAGCTATTCTAACTAGTCCAAAGTGATACCTCATTGAGGCTTTGATTTGCATTTCCCTGATCATTAGTAATGTTGAGCACCTTATTTCATATACCTGATGGCCATAAATGGTGTTAGGAAAACTGGATACCCACATGTAAAAGAATGGAATTGACCCTTATCTTACACCATACACAAAAATCAACTAAAAATGGGTTAAAGATTTGAATACAATACTTGAAACCATAAAACTCCTAGAAGAAAACATAGAGCAAAAGCTCCTTGACGTTGGTCTTGGCAATGATATTTTGGATATGACACCAAAAGCTCAAGCAACAAATGCAAAAATAAACAAGTGGGTCTATATCGGAGTAAAACAAAACAAAATCTGCACAGCAAAGGAAACAAAACAAAACAAAACAAAATTTCAACCTACACAATGGGAGAAAATACTTGCAAACCATCTATGTGGGGTTAATATCCAAAATATATTGATACTAGGAACACATCCAACTTAACAGCAAAAACAAAAACAAAATTTAAAAAAACCCAAAGCACCTGTTTCAAAAATGGGCAATTGACCCGAAGACATATTTTTCCAAAGTAGTCATTAGTTTTATTAGACATCATTATCAAACTGTCTCAATGTACTTGATAAAGGAAAATGTATATAATGCTAAAATAGTTGTCCTCTCAGCTGGCGTATAATTTTACTTATTTATTTTGAAATATGAAGTAGGATTGTTAATTTTTCTATTAAATAAAACCCCAAATATCAATTTTAGTTATAATAAATACTTCATGATATGTTTGGATAAAAATGTTTACTGAAAGAACATTCTAAATCTGAAAAATACTATATAACATTTTCTATGCATAGTTTTACTGGAGTCTGCTGAAAATTTGTGCCGGTTAATATGATGTAGACAACATAATAGATACACTAACTTACACTGCTTCACTTCTTCAAAGGTATTTTTCTTTCCAGCTAATAACTTCTCAGAAGAGAATTAAAAGTAGCTGAAAGCATTGCTTATGTTGAAACAGGTGGAGAGAGCAAGATTAAACATTTAATATTCATTGCCCACCTCTCCGATACATTTGTTTTGCTGTCAAGGGATTCTCCCTTCAGAGGAATTTGTGTTTTGACAATAGAGAATGGAAGAGATTAGGCTGTAAGGTATTGTCAACACTCCCACTGCTCCACTCTGCAATTTTTTTTTTTAAATTCAAAATACTCCCAAACAGAAATATTTTTAATAAAGAAAAATAATATATTATAATATAATGATGTATCCCAGTGCTTTCATTAATTATTAAAGAAAGATTTTACCCTAAGACCAGATTCATCCCTGTGCTTGAAACAATCAAACAATAAAAAAGAAAAAAAAACACACTTACACACCAGAGATACGACACTGGATCTGCTTAAAGAAGGGCAGTGATCTTTGAGAAAGAAAACCAAAGAGGGAGCCCTAAGACTGCCCTTGCTTACTTAATGCCTAGAGAGTTTCCATGCAGTGGGACAGGGGAAGTGGACTCCTGACATTGAACAGACAAAGCCAAAGTTCTGGGGAGACCACGGTGGCCAAAGTTGGCAGGTCTGAGCGGACAGGTATTCAAAGAGAGAAATCTCTGGTGTCTGCTGATCAATAAAAACACAACTCCTAATTCAGAGGGCATTTGGTAAAGTAATCAAGAAAGTCTTGCCTCTGGAGTAGGAATTAATTACTTTTAGACTGAGCATTGATCTGCACCCATCAAAAAATTATAAATTTAAAATCTGAAGGGATCAAACTGTTTTCAACTAAATTATCTGTGTTCCAGAAGAAAGCTGAAAAAAATATATATATATCAATACAAAAAAACAGCATCTACAAAGATAAAAGTAACAAAACTACAGACAAACTAAAATTTCTCTAACAGATTCCTAAAGAGATTGACACCATTGTTCTGTAAGGATATGGAGCAACAAGAACTCTCACAGCTTGATGGTAGGAATGTAAAACGCTTTAACAACTCAGAACTCTTTGGCAGTTTCTCATAATGTTAAACACACATGTAAACTATGACTAACAACTTCACTGTTAGGTATTTATACCCCTTCCAACAAAATAAATTAAAACAATATGTTTAGAAAATAATCTGTATAATAACATACATGAATTTTTAATTTAAAATAGCCCCAAATTTGAAAATTTCTAAATGTCCATCCAAGGGAAGACAGGTAATCAAAGTGTGACATATTCATATAAGAGATTACCTTTCAGCAATGAAAAATTGTGAGCTTCTAATAAACACAATGACACGATGAAACCAGCCATAAATGAATATGTACTGTCTAAAGTTCAAAAACAGGTAAAACTAATGTATGATAAAAAAGTGATTGCTTCTCTAGAAAACTTTCTTAGCTCATATTAGTGTTTTTTTAATGAGGTAGAATTTACTTCGATAAAACTAAAGATACTAGCATGTATTCAAGGATTTATAACATATATCCTACCATAGGAAAATATGTTTTAAAAAACACTCTTACAAAATGACGATTTAAATGAAATAAATTTGCAACCATTTGGAAATCTATTTGTTAGTTTTCTATAAAATTAATTATTCACCCACCCTATTGCCCTAGATCAATAATTACTCCTAGGTACTTATTCAAGAGAAATGATGACTCATAACCACAGAAATATAATTTTTTTTTGCCCTATTATCTGGAAAATTTCTTCAATATCAAGTTTCAAATTTCTTATAGGTCATTTTAATTTGCCATCATATTAATTCCCAATATTTCTTTATAGTTTTCTCCAAGCATTTTTTTCTTTTTTAAAAAAAGTATAATTGACATGCACCTTTATTGTTCTTGTGTTTAGGATATGTTTCTAGTAACACTCTGAAATGAATATTTTAAGCATTCTTTCTCCTCTAAATTGTTTGTTTTCTGTTTGTTTTGGACTCTCTTTGTGTTAGGTCTGTCTTCACCATTTGGTGCTCCATGCTTGTCTGCTTCTGTAAGAGTGTAACGGTAAAAACCTGGATTGAAGCTTACTTTTACAAGGTTCAGTGATCTGGTTCAGTTACTTAGTTGGGGGAATACCATGTCAAAATCTTTTACCATTCTGTTTATCAGTCAGGGTTGAACCAGAGAGCTAGAACTAGTAGAAGACACATTATGAGGCTTATTGTTAAGGAATAGTCCAGATAGACAAGAACATTATCCTTAGTGCAGACTGTGAGGAAGGGGAAGCTGGAAGGCTGGTGCAGACACTGAAGCTGCTGTCCACAGGGGGGATTTCTTCCTCCAGGGGAAGCTGGCTGTCTTTTTAAGGTCGTTCGTGTAATTAAATCAGACTCACCCAGATTATCTAAGATGATGTCTTTTACTTAAAGTCAACCGATTATTGACTTTAATCAAATTTAAGAAACACCTTCAAAGCAACACCTAGATTAGTGTTTGAATAACTGGGAACTATAGCCTACGTAGACAAGTTGAAACAAGGAAAATATCACATTTAGATTACTAGGAAAAAATAGGTATCATGACTGAATCCTTTTTATCCATTCATACTTAAGTCATTTTATGACTAATTTATAAAAGTAAGAGTAAAGATGCAGTGAAAAACAACATAATTACAAATTGTAATAGAAAATTTAAACACAGCACACCTAATTTTTTCCCCATATTTTTCTAGTTTGAAGACATTTATAACCTAACTGGGCAACATCCTCTAAATTACTCAACTGGTGTGTGTGAAACCGGAACATATTCGTCTTGTAAATACTGATTCCAGGATTCAAATATCTCTAATAAATTCTAGCTTACCATTACCTTCCCCCACCTCAGTTTTATTGAGATATAATTAACATATAACATTATGTAAGCTTAAAGTGTACAATGCGATGATTTTATACATTTCTGTGTTATAAAATGATTGCCTCAATAAGGCTAGGTAACACATCCATTGCTCACATACTTACCATTCATTGGGGTTGTCAAAATTTTAAATATGGCAAAAAAAATTTTTTTGAAAAACAAGTATTTTACATATTTTGTCAAAACATTAATTCATAATGTTATTTTTCTTTGAGTCCTAGATTTTCTCCAGTTTGAACAATTATTGGCATTATTAACTCTATGCCTACACTGAATAACTGATTAAAGGCACATCATGAATCTATTTGCATGAATGTGAAAATGTTATTTTGAAAAACAGGGAGAAAGTTAATGAAGATATTTAAGCCAGATAGTCCATTTATTGGACAATTCAGTCTCATTAATTAGATGACTCATTATTAGGTAGAGAGCCTTTGAATTTTCTTAGTGGCTAGAAAAAAAGAAAGCTCATGTTTATAACATCAATGTATTAAGAAACTCAAAGATTAGTTCATTGCTGTTCATCAAGTCAATATGACAAGAGCAGTAAGATAAAAATGAATGGCAGTCACTTCCTGGGTTGGAAGCAAAGAGATTTAATAAAAGAGAAAATCATTCTTACCCACTTGCTTAAAAACTGAGACCACATTTTTCATAATATTTTTTTGTTTACTGCGTGCCAGTTCTTGAAAACTAATTATGAATGTCATTGTCTCAGAAGACTACAGTTTTATAAAATCTATAACTGATAGGCAGATACATAAACATTAAAATTGTAATAAAATACCATAAATATATATCTTAATGGAATACTTTAGAGTCTCAGCAAACTTTTTCTGTTAAGGGCCAGATAGTAAATATTTTAGGCTTTAACACTCATGTAGTTTCTGTTACAACTATTCAATTATTCAACTCTGCATTATAGCATAAAAACATCCATAGACATTATGTAAATGAATGATCTGTGCCCCAATAGAATTTTATTTATAAACAAACTGAAATTCGAAATGTTATGTAATTTATGTCACAAACTATTTAAAAATTTTAAAAATTACTTCAAACTCTGCAAGCATTATTACCTTGCTGGTTGTATAAATACCGTGGGCCGTAGACTGTTAATGCCTGCACTAAAGAAACAAAATTATGTTATCAGTAAAACCTTTCCATGGGAAACAGTTTGAAATTAGAGTATCAATTATGACTAAGAGAGCTAAGTGAAAAGTCTTTCTAGCAAGATAGAGTGGGTTTTGCAGGGTATGTTTGTGAGAAAGAGTATATCATTTGGGAGAATTGCAAGTAATTTTGTGTGTGGGTGGAGGGGGCAGATGTCAAGAGATGAGAATAGAGAATTCAGTTTGGGCTAAATTTACAAATGCCTTTAGATCATCCAAAACGCTTATAATTTATTCTAGTGGAAGTGACAAGACTTTATTGGGATTTAAAATAGGGAATAAAAGAATCAGATTTGGGCTTCTCTGGTGGCACAGTGGTTGAGAGTCTGCCTGCCAATGCAGGGGACACGGGTTCGAGCCCTGGTCTGGGAGGATTCCACACGCCACGGAGCAACTAGGCCTGTGAGCCACAACTACTGAGCCTGCGTGTCTGGAGCCTGTGCTCTGCAACAAGACAGGCGGCGACAGTGAGAGGCCCGCGCACTGCGATGAAGAGTGGCCCCCGCTTGCTGCAACTGGAGAAAGCCCTCGCACAGAAACGAAGACCCAACACAACCAAAAATAAATAAATTAATTAATTAATTTTAAAAAATCAGATTTATATTTTTGTAAGTCTCACATCAGATGCATAGTTTGGGAATACACCATAGACAAGACTGTAGGCAGAGAGTTTAATTGGATAGTACATTTGATAGTGTAAGAGAAAATGCAAGGTGACCCGAACTACAGTAATAACATGGGTTCATTTATACATATGTTATTTTTTCATGACACTGAATGGAAAATTAAATATGTTGCCATGTGGTTTAGATGTTAAATCCTTTATTATCAAGAAATAAAATTCATATTATACAATAAAACCAGTGAAAAAAGCTAAACCCCAGTGTACTCTCTTGACTGCTGTCAAGAGGTTAGCAACCCCATCAAGAGGTGGTTAGTTAAAACAGTAAGCTAAAGGGCTTCCCTGGTGGCGTAGTGGTTGAGAGTCCACCTGCCGATGCAGGGGACACGGGTTCGTGCCCCGGTCCGGGAAGATCCCACGTGCCGTGGAGCGGCTGGGCCTGTGAGCCATGGCCGCTGAGCCTGCACGTCCGGAGCCTGTGCTCCGCAACGGGAGAGGCCACAACAGTGAGAGGCCCGCGTACCGCAAAAACAAACAAACAAAAAAAAACAGCAAGCTAAAGTGGAAGTAATAATGTTACTTTAATCGCTAACTGAGAGTATAAGAGGCTAAACAGAAAAAAAATCTCTGGTCCCCACTATGTTCCATTTTTCCCCATGGAACAGCTCCGGGCAAAGGTCAGGTGGGATCAGCACAGGTGTGGGGATCTTCTCCCCACCTAGGAGTGATGGATGAAATGCTCCCCCTTATTTATAGACCTGGGGACTGGGGGGCGGGGCGGGCAGAAGAAGAGGAAGGGCTCTAGGAGTGGAAGTGTATGGAGCACCAAGTCAGAGTGCAGAAAAATGTCCTCAGGTTTTCCCTTCCCCTCCCCCCATGCCAGTAAGGAAGTCTGAGGAGGGGCACTTGGAAAAGACTTCTGCTAAGAGACTGCAGTCAGGAGGTCTCAGATGCAGGGGCTTGGCCCAGGAGTGGCTGATTTGCACAAAAGGAAAGCTGACTGTGGGTGGGCGGGGTCTGAGTCCTTGACGGCAGCCCCTTCCAGAGACTGCAATGCATTGGCTGTGCATCCAGTCTGATGTTAGGGGAATATCTTTCCCCTTTGAGGCCTGCTAGGTAAAGCCTCTATAATTCATTATGATCAGGCCTGAAATATCACACAGAGGATTTTGGCCTAGAGTTGAACTCTTCAAATGCCTCCTAGATTTTCTGTCAAGTGGTAAAAGTTAATGAAGGATTAGAACTCCATTTTGACAAGACAACTAAGAGTCAGATCATGAGGAATGAAATTTTGTTATGGAAACCTGGATAATTTAGTACAACATAGAGAAATGCAGGATGTGTAATGTAGAAAGAATGGCATGAATACCATTGAAATTTCCATGATCAGATATAAAATCATGTAAAAGATTCCTGTCTTTTCTTCCTTCCTGCAATGTCATGTCTGCATTTATTTACCATAATTTTCCCTCTAATTATTCCCTATAAGTTTGTTTTATTGTTTTTTTTATTGAAGTGTAGTTGATTTATAATATTGTGTTAGTTTCAGGTAAACAGCAAAGTGATAGTTATACATATATTTTTTTAAAAATTCTTTTCCCTTATAATTTATTATAAGATATTGAATATGGCTCCTTGTGCTATGAGGTAAAACCTTGTTGTTTATTTTATATATGGTCATGTGCATCTGTTAATCCAATACTCCCAATTTATCCCTCTCCCACTTCCCCTTCGGTAACCATAAGCTTGCTTTCTATGTCCGTGAGTCTGTTTCTGTTTTGTAAATCGCTTCATTTGTACTATATTTTAGATTCCACATGTAAGTGATATCACATGGTATTTGCCTTCCTCTGTTTAACTTACATCACTTAGTATGATAATCTCTAGGTCCATCCATGTTGCTGCAAATGGCATTTAATTCTTTTTTACGGCTGAGTAATATATATATACCACCTCTACTCTATCCATTCATCTATCAGTGGGCATTTAGGTTGCTTCCATGTCTTGGCTATTGTAAATAGTGCTGATGTGAACATTGTGGTGCATGTATCTTTCAAATTTGGGCTTTCATCTTTGCTGGGTGTATACCCAGGAGTGGGATTGCTGAATCATATGGTAACTCTGTTTTTTAGTTTTTTAAGGAACCTCCAGTCTGTTTTCCCAACGCTCCAACAGTGTAGGAGGGTTCTCTTTTTTCCACATCCTCCAGCATTTATTATTTGTACACTGCCTTTTGAATTCCTGCCTTTTCTTCCTTCCTGCAATGTCATGTATGCATTTTTTCACCAGACTTTTCTGCCTAATTTTTCCCTATCATTTTTAGTGTGTGTTGGTTTGGATAACTGTATAATTTATTATCTGATTTCAACAAATTAAGACATATTTGGGAATGGATCAGAAGAGGAGTGACCATCACAGTGACCTGTTTTGGGGAGAACCAGTGCATTTTAATCTGTGCAAAACATAATTGAACTATGTTAGACTAATCATGTACTAGATACATGATTAGTACATGTATCTAATCATGTACAAGCTATTAGTTGAATTATGTTAGACTAATCATGTACTGTTACTCTTTTGAAGTTAAAATTCAGAAAAGGCAGGTGCATGAATATTGAATAGTCTTGGAGGGGACTGTTCAGATATTTCAGATTGGCTTATCCAGACACATTCCAAACCTCTTGCAGTCTGGCTAAGCACCTACTCAATTTGGAAAAGCTAAAGACTGTGTTCTCATTGTACTCCCTTACAGCTCAGATTTTCATATGACCTACTTTCTGTAAGAGGGGAAGATGCGTTTTTATTCTTTTTCCTGACAAACAAGGTAGCAGGGCCATTTACTTTTCTATGGTAACAGTAACAAGGGAGCCAGTTTCTAGTCCCTAGCTTTGTGGCTGATGCCACTCAGTGTTGTTCAGAGATTGCTCAAGGCAAAGATGCTATGATCATTGAGCCAGCAGTTGAGGCAGAAGTTTCTTGATGGTTAGAGAAAAAACAAAACAAGCAACTTGTGCAAGTTTGAAATGAGTCTGTGGATACCTGGATGAAGGTGACTTGCATTAGTTGGGTGATCCCTCACTGACCATAGCAGCTTCATTTACATCTATCTTCCCTATTTAAATAACAATACAACCATATCAGAAGCAGATGGATCCCATAGATAAGGCTCTTGAAAATCATATAGCTACAGAGATCCAAGATACATGTTTAGTAGTTGGACATACTGCATTTTTTTGGTAGCTGGATTTAACACATTTCTTGAGAAAAATAAATATACTCTAGAGAATGCAATTGCGATTTTCAATAGAGAGGCAAAATTAGGGTCCAGATCTATTAGGAAGATGGCAGATGGTGTCTCATACATTTCCTGCCATGTAAATCAGTAATGTATGGAGCAGAGATTATACGTCAACTAAAAATGAGTACACAAAAAATAGTAAATGATCACCAAAATCTAAAGAGGAGGGAAGAAGAGGAAGACCGCAAAAGGAAAGGGAAAAAGAAATGCGCTGGTATGAGAATGGACGATGTCGTTTTTCTATAAGAGACATGAGTGGAGGTTCCCAGAGGAAATTCAAGACCAACAGTAAAGAGAGAAACAGAAGAAATTTTTGTTAGTGTTGTTCAATTGAAATGCAAACATTTAAACCTTCCAGCTTCAGCTTCAAGGTTGAGAAACAAAGAAATTTGCGTCAGAAATTTTTATCTAGCTTTTATGAAGTGTGAAAGATAGAGAAACGTTGCCTTTTAATGCAGTTTTCATGGAAGCCTATTTTTGATGGACAATGTACCATAAGTTACATGAAATTGCATATTATTTTCTATGAAAATACATGCTTAACTTACAGAAGTTTATTATTATTTGAACTAACCATTTTGCTTAGATTTTACATTAATGTGATAAAATTTGAAACTGTGGAAAAATAAATGACAAAGTTAGCATGACATTAGAGCCAGCAGTTATGAAGGCAGTATTCTGAATCTCCAGCATCCCAGTCGTGGCAAAAGGAGCAACCTTCTGGCTATGCCATTGTTGTGATGAATTCTTCAGAAGCTCTGCTCAGAAACTGCTCAAACCATCCCTTCCAATAATGGGTGAGAACCTAGTTACATATGTCATGTTTTTGTTTGCTTATATTACCTATAGACTTATTATTATCTCTAGAACTAAAAATTGACTGATACATTAAGTATATTGATGAAATAAGTTGAATTTCTTTAAATAAATTGTTCCCTCTTAATGATAAGTTCATTTTTTGAAACCTTAAGCACAAATATACAAAAGTGAAAATATAACGCAATTAGAAAAAGGAAGCAGCTCTATAAACATTCCAGCTTTATAGAGTGAAATTGCATATGGAATATAGTTCTTTTGTTTAGTCAAAAATTGATAATGCATAATTAAAGAATCAGTGTTATTTGAAACACAATTTTAAACTTACTAAAGGGTAATTGAATTGTATAATCATATAAAATATAGAAGAAAATGGGAGTAATGTTATCTTTATAACTACATTAAAACAAAGCACATCTGAATTTACACAATAATGAAAATGTTCTATATCTGGACTTTGGCAGTGAATACAAAACTATGTACATTCGTCAAACTCATCAAATTGCAGAAAAATCAATAAATTTTGCACAAGCCAATTATACCTCAATAAATAGGGTTAAAATACAATCCAAATATTTGTACTAATCCACATTAATAAAAAACCCATGGTATTTCACCATTATTACATAATTTACTATTTAGTTAGAATAAACAATGGAAGTATAATTTCATATTTTAATAAAATCCTGTTTATCTCCTTTCAATTTGTCACTCACTTCAAGATGCTGTGAATAAAAAGCTACTATGCTGCAATTGTTTATGCCATTATATCATTAGATTTTACTTTTCTTGATGTTTATAAAAAATAATTTTAATTAGAACACTGAGAGCATTATTTGTAGAATATTGTTATGCTGCAATATTTGAGCATCATGATTGAACCAGTTCTCAAATATGACACCTGAAGTAATTATAAGCAAAGAGAATACCAGTCACCATGGCTCCCAGATGAAGCATGTTTCAGTATAAAGTATGTAATGGACTCCTTGTTCAGACAATATGCCACAGAGCCATTTTTTTCTTGTTCCTTCCTAGTATGCATAACTATAAATTCTGGAAATGACACAAGACATAAACAAAGGAAAACCCTGAAAGCTGGTAAAAAACGTGAACTGCTTTGGGATACCTGGAGCTGGAGGGATAGCACATTAGCAAGGCATCTGGTTTGACCCCATCCGATAAGAAGGCTCCCAGACCCATTGTTTTCTGATCCCCCCAACCTAGCAAGAGAAAGCAGCCTAAGTTGGCTCCTTCTTCCCTGTATCAGTTAGGAGCCACTTATCAAGATACCCACCAATAATAACAGTTGGGAAAAGTGCTCTTCTTCTCTGCTGTGCCCAAGCATCTTCTCTCTGTTCAGAAACACCAAGGCAAGATTTATTCCACAGAGATAGCCAGTGATGTAAATGCTGTTCTTATCCTTAATTTGCAAATAAGAAAACTGAGGTAAAGAGAGGTTAAGGAATTTTCCAGTATCTTAACAGCAAGGAAACGATGAAGCCTGGATTCACCTCCAGTTGATCTGACTCCAGAAATGGAGAAAACGCCGGGAAAGAGAAGATACTTCAGTCATTTCAACAAAGATGGCTGGGATAGGGAATGAAATGTTACCTCTGGGATCAATAATAATGGCGCCATTGGTGACCTAGGGAAGGACATTCTATTGGAAGCCAGTTATTAGCTTAAGGTATGGGGATGAGGAAAGTAGTGTGTGTGTGTGGGGGGGGGAGGTGTGCAAGCAGGTGTGTGTGCATGCATGTATGTGTTGTAAGAGTGCAGACTTGAGTAAACTTTAAATGATGATGCAAGAATTCTAAAAGGGAGAGTTTGAAGGCAGATGAATGAACGGCATAACTGATGTATGCAGGGCTCTGAAGAGTTTGGAGAGGATAATATTGCAACAACGTTGGTAGGATTAGGCATACAGGGAAAGAAGCACATACATTTTGCCCATGGTGATATACCATGGCACTTGTTGGCCATTACCGTAAATAGAAACTTAATGACATTTCAATCAAAGAAGTACAAAGGATTTTATTTTTAAATGAATAAACTCATACTGGTTAAAATATTCTCTTTATGTCTTAATATGGTGGTATAATAACCTTTTATAATTTGAAAAATAAAATATTTTCTGTCCTCCTCTGCATTGAAATGTGCTATATTGCTAAATTGTGTCAATTTTTCCAAGGAAGTCGCTCAAGTTAAAGAAAATTGATTTGGAGTTTGGGTGTGAAGAGGATCGGAAGCCTGTTACTGAATAAACTACCTTATATAAGTAATAAAACTGTAATTAAGTAAATTTTATGAGAATATACTTTAACTGATTTTTTAAATATAAAGTGCTGAGTTGTATATCACAGGCTTTTAGTGGGTAATCAATTTTTATGATATCTCAATTAGCTTATTTTTGTTTCATAACTAGATGAATTTAGAATTTAATAGCAGTTCTCTAAAAGAACCGTTTGTACAATCCTCCATGGTGTTTACTCTGCTGCTAATGCAATATAATACTCAGGGTCAGAAAATTGATGCTGAATCAAAAACTTTAGCTAAATTCTTAAGATAAATTTAATATTTACTCAGACCTCAAAAAGTATAATAACTTGAGCAAGTACCTAATATGTTATTCAGCAACAGAATAGCTGATTGAGCTATTGAGATAAATCTATCAATTATAAGAGCTTGAAAGGATTTTAGCAATAAACTGTACAAACTTTTCATTTTCAGTATGAGAATATTGGCCTCCAGTATCCTCACAGTTACAATAAAACTAGTGAAATAATAGAAATAAGGTTGAGACAATACATGTATTGTGACAGTGAAATGAAATTCCTATATTCATACTGACTCTTTTGAAACAGTCTATTGTAGCAACTATCTATTCACATTTATTTCTTTATAATCGTGTCCCGAAGCATGGTAGCTGAAAATGATGACTTATTCAGTTGATTTCAAGAATGTTAGGGTTACAAAATTTTGATTAATTTAAAAAGGACCACTGTGGCCATACTTTGGATATGTTATATCCTTCAAACATCTACATTTGGGAATATCATTGATACTGTACAGTCCAAGGCACCATCTGTAAAGAGGTTCTATAAACTCACAGGTTTTCATCTTTTAGAAACAACCAAAAATCAGTTTAAAGTTTTAAAATATTTTGTCTGTAAGAAATATTAAATACAGAAAACATAAATGTAATGTTAAAATCACAAAGAATAGATATTTTTTGTATTGTCACAGCTTTATTTTTGTCTGTAATATATTAGTTTAAGTGATACTGTACAGATAATATCTCACAGACCAGCAAACATATTAGTATGTGTAATGAAGGGACATTATTGATTTTCAATGATTATTGTCATTTGACTGGAACATATGTAAAAGAGAAAAAACAGCTATGAACTAAACAAATAAACAAAACATTGGGTCTAATTTACAATTTGCTTTTTTATCCCCAAGTAAATCATCAGAATTGTTCATGATAGTTTCAAGTTAAAATATTTTTTGAAAAGTTTCCTGAAAGAAGCAGTAGCATGTTCTGATTGGATTGCAAATTTTCACTCCTTTCAACTAGACTAGCCAGATTCCTCAAGAAGTTATATTATGAGCTTTGTGATCATTCGAACTTAGGAAAGATGTGTGGTAGTAAGCCATTGTTCTGCTGAGATATAGATAAATAAAGGATAAATAAATAATTGAAGAGTTTGTGACAGCTGGATGTCTGTAACAATTGAAGCAGGGGAAATCACACTGTGGAGCTTTGAACTAAAGCATCTTGTTCACATAAACTGACAGGGTAATGGAGAGGATTAAAAAGAAAGACAATACATGTATTGTAGCAAATGCTTGTCTATGATACACAATTCACTAAGTGGGAATTTGTTATTTATATTATTTACATGGGTTATTTGTAATTTCCTTATGATTCTACTACAAGCAATTTAGAAAAATCCACAATAGTCCTGGAGAGGGAATAACACTGTCATACATATCATGTTAAAAACCTTTGACTGTTGTTAAGTATTAAGCTTTCTGATACTCTTCCTTTGTACATCTTTTCTCCACTGAACGAGGAAATAGAAACAGAAATTTAAACCATTTGTCCTTCAGTCATATAATAGTATTGTAATTCTCATTCTGCAATAGCCTTAATAAGGCATCACTGAGGGAGAATGCTTTCAATTAGTCATATTCCATTATTTCAGACATTCATTTTCTTCCATCTCGCAAAAATCATAAGTGCATTTTTAATATACCTGTAAAAATTAAATTATTTATCCAAAGCTTTGTATCATTCTGATAAATTAGATCATCAAGAAATAATTTTTATTTCACTTCCAATATAGGATGTCATATGAAGAACAATTCTGGGACTCAAAACTCTATGAATGCCTATCTCTATATAAGTTAGGTAGCTTGCAAAATACATTTATAAGTTTTTAAGCTATGGGCATATGTTGTGTTCGTGTGTGTGTTTGAGTATGTATCCATTCTCAAATATATATTCTTACATGCATGCACACATTATATATTCTTAATATATATATTATCTACATAAACATATACATGAATATATAGACACATTATATTCCTCAAAAGAAGAAAACACTCCAGGTATCAAAGATTCCTAAGAATATTCAGTAATAAATGATACTAAATTTTAAAGAAGAATTTATTGCATGCATGATTTATAAAAGACAATATAAAATATCATGTAAATTGCTATTTGGAAGATACTTTATTATGAAAAAGTCAGATAAAATTAAACTGTTAATGGCATAACTGAGGTAATGGGCATATTGGTGTTTGCTATAAAATTACTTCACCTAATTTGGGTGTCTGAAAAATCTTTATAATAAAATGTTTAGAAAGAAGTACAATATAAGTGTGTATAGTTCAGTGCATTTTTACAAAATAAATGCACTAATATAACCAACTCCCAAATCGAGGCATAAAACATCACCAGAATGAAACAAAAGCCCCTTCTACTCACTTTCAGTAACCAATTTCCTCAAAACTACAGGATGTATAAACCTAGAAATAGAATCACTGCATCACAGCTATGCATACTTTCACCTTTAATAAGTATTGCCACTTAATTTTCCAAAGTGTGCGCACCAGAGTCACCACTACTACAAGGAAATGAGATTTCCAATTATTTCATATCCTTGTCTATACTTCATATTTCCTTTTTTTGTTTTTTTTTTTTACTTTAGGCATTCTGTTTTAGGTGCAATGGTATTGTATTATGGTTTCAGTGTACATTTATTTAATAATAATATTGAGTACCTTTTCTTATTATTACTAAGCTGGGCATCCCTTAATATGGTCTCTTTGTGTATTTTGCTGATTATCAATTTGGATTGGCTTTCTTTTATGTCTTAAAAAAATTGATATATGGATGTTTTTTATGTATTATAGTTTTTAGTCCATTGTCAGAAATATCTACTGCCTTGATCTTTTCTTGCTCTATGGGCTACATTTAATCTCAGGGTTTTCTTTTGGTAACAAATAAATAATTCATTTCAGTATATCCAAATCAATATTTTAGTAATCCTTAAGTAATTTCTGTGTCTAAGAAATGCCTGTCTATTCTAGGGTCATGATAGTAGTCTCATATATTTCTTTTCGAAGTTTTATAATTTTACCTTTCATATGAAGATATGTGAGAAATCTGAAATGTCCTTTTGTGTCCTGTGATAGATAGAAGTTTTATATATGTTTTGAAATGAAGATTAAGTTAACAAGCTTCTTTTATTAAAATGTCCATCCTATCCTCTTTGCACTGTAGTGTCACATTTATCACAAATCAGGTGACCATATGTATGTGGTCTTTTATTGGATTCTATTTCATTGTTCTATTTCTCTGATAGAAATTAGAGAATTTCTAAATTCACACTAATACCACACTGTCTTAATCACTATAGCTTTATGGGTCCTTGTTTATTTTTGATTTTTCGTATTTCCATAAAAATTTTAGAAATACGTCAATTTACACACACACATACGCCTACCTAATCTCTAGATCAGATTGAGGAAAATTCATATATTTCCAACATAGGATCTCATAATCAGTGAATAGGATATAGCCTTCATTTATTTAGAATTTATTTACTTATCTCAACATTTAGCTGGAATTTGCAAGACAAAGCTCTTTCACATAATATATTTTTTAGACTTTTTTTCTTTTTTGTCATTAAAAATGACTTTTTCCTTATTTGTTGCTGGATTCCATTTGCAAGAATTTTTTGAGGTAATTTTGCATCTGTTTATAACAGTTGGAAGTGTGATTTTTTTTCTGTTTAATGTTCTTTCAGTATCGAGTTTATGCTGGCCTAATTAAAAGGAGTAGGCACTTTCTGGCTTCTACTTAGAATGTAAAAAGCTAGTGTCACTCTGACATTAAAAGTAAGTGGAAAAGAAAGATAATCTAAGACATCTTGAATGCATTAGAGAGCTGAGACTGGAAGGCAAGCAACTAGCCTGAAATCTAAGAATAAACACACACTTTCAAGGAGACATATGAATACAAGTACTGCCTTACTTGGAGCAGAGCACCAGAAAAATATGGGAGCTCTATAAAAGCAGATAAAAAATGTAATGAATTGCTCAAAGCCTACTGTTAACTAAAGTGTATAAAATATCTGGAAGCCACAGATTAAAGAAAAAATAATGGGTTTGCACAGACTTGCAGGCTCTTCTCCTCAGAAAACAGCATGAAATTTTAAACCCAAACTCTTCAGCTATATTAAGCAAAAGATAATCTCAGTATTGCTCGTGAAAATGATCTGATTTGGTACTACCATAGAGCGAAAGTTATTGCTTCCCAATGAATAAATTAAGGGACGTGTTGGATAGACTTATTTTACATTGTTGTGTTGAACAAGGAAGAGGAACTCTGAACCACAGAAATTTTGATTGTACAATAGTTATTTGTTTTTAATTACATTACATGGTTGAAATATTCAGTTACTCTTCTATGTTCTGGTTGTTTAATAGTAAACAGTATCGCAATCATTTATAGTGCATCAGTTAAGATGTCTCTGGATTCAAGAAACAGAAAGTGGGAATGAAATAAACAGGATAATATGTTTCATAAATTATAAGAAATATTTGTTGATTTAATGTTTTAGTGTTTCTATTTTGACTTCTAAGCAATTCTTTTGACTTTACATTGCTACTTTTACAATGAGTTCTAAGCATCACATCCTCACATGACAATATTCAAAGGCAGTACGATAATAGCTTCTGTACTATGTCCTACTTGAACTGTTTTCTCAGAAACTCCACTGGATTTATCCTTAGGTGTTATGGGCTAGAGCTGTGGCATAATCGTGTCAATCCAATCATTGGCAAGGGAAGAGAAATGCCATTGTTGCCCTACACTAATTAGCATCTACCAGTTACCCAAAGCACAAATAAAATAATTATTCTTTTAGTGAGGAAGTAGAAGGAGGGTAAAGGCTGTTTTGTTAGCAGCCATGCAGGAATATTACGTTAGATTACAATTTTTATGTTTAAAGATCTCACAATATAGTATTGCTCTAGTGAGAAAGAACCCTTTTCCTCTTCTGAAACCCTCCAGTCTTATTGCTAGTGTAGAATTGATGCCAACCACATGCAGTTGGCTGAGTCGAGGCTAGTCTATTGGGAGGAGAACTGTGGGTAGCAAATGTGTGTAAATACTTACCTTGAAGGGAAAAAAAACACAAAAAACAACCTCATTAAGCCGTGGAAGAAAGTTTCTCCTTCTGTGGATACCATTGCCAAACACACATCGTTTGTAGGCTTTCAAGGATGGTTTAAAATAAGAGGCTCATAAAATTGGTGAGATCTTTATCTCAGTGTCTTATATCTCCTTATTTCAATGTACTAAGAATTAAACTTGACTTTGCTTAAGAAGCATTTCAAATTACAATGAGAGAGGATCACCTTAGACTAAAGAACTCCAATTCATTAATGGATAAATTTTAAAAATTGATAATTAGGGCTTCCCTGGTGGCGCAGTGGTTGAGAGTCCGCATGCCTATGCAGGGGACACGGGTTCGTGCCCCGGTCCGGGAAGATCCCACATGCCGCGGAACAACTGGGCCCGTGAGCCATGGCCGCTGAGCCTGTGCGTCCAGAGCCTGTGCTCCACAACGGGAGAGGCCACAGCAGTGAGAGGCCCGCGTACA
>NW_006784763.1:2596271-2686417 GCF_000442215.2 Lipotes vexillifer | reverse complement strand
AAAAAAAAAAAAAAAAAAAAAAAAAAAATGATAATTAGTTATTATAATTTGGCATCGATACTCAGGCAACATTAATTACAATGAGAATTGCATTAGTTAATTGGTAATGAGTATTTCTTTATTAACATTATTTATATTGATTTAGCCAGGTATTTTCCTTTTTGATTTAAACACATATATATAAGAACAGGTGAAAGAGAAAAATGCTTCCTAGTCTAGATTGTTATGAGAGTAAATAATGTAAAGCATAATAGAATATTCCAAAATATTATAAATCATAAGTGTCCAGAAAAAGGAAAAAAGTCAATACAGGATGAAGTGTGGGAGAAAATTCATAACCTTGAAAATGATTAAATATTGGATAGGTATAGACTCTAAACAACGTTTATCATGCCAGGCAATGAAAACAGATTGAGAAGGGGTTCATAGAAGGAATAACGCATGTGAGCAAGGAAACCCTCTTAATAAGAAAAGAGGCTTTGTGTAAATAAGTAGCTACAATTGGAATTCTTTGAATACTGTTTAACTTTTATCAGCACAAAATTTATTTTTGAAATGAATGAATCTGGAAATTACATGAGAAATTACATTGAATTAGAAAGGGTTAAAGGATTTTAATGTCTTTTTTTTTTTTTTTTTTGCTTTAAAGTAGAGAACAATTCGAATGCTAGCTGTATTCCAGTATTTGAATTACTATTATGTGGAAGAAAGATATCCCAGGAAAACTTAACCAGTTTAATATAAAGACAGAAATGCGTTACTCATCAGCAACAACAGATAAAAGATTATATCTAGCCATTAAAGGTTTAGGTAAATAAGAAATGTATTAAAAGGTTAGAAAGATAATTTAACCCTTCAGGATGATTCTGACCTTGAGATTTTGTAATTACTTTGACTTTAGACACTTGAATCATTTGGGGAAGCTAAATATGTTCTGCCTTTACCTATTTCACTCTGGCAGCAATTGTCTTTTATTTATTTTTGTTTCCCTTTTCCTGTCTGAATATTAATTTTCTTGATTGAGAGCACAGAAAAACTATGAGTTAATTCATGTATAAGTTTTATTTTTTTATTTTATATTTTAAAAATTATGTCTTACCTTATTACTATTATTTAAATTTTATAATTTTTTCCTTGAATTTTCTTCAGATATATTCCTATATTTTACTTTTCTTTTAAATAAATCTTGGACATATCATAGAATGTCACTTGTATAGTTAATGTTGTATACATTTCTGTATAGAAAGGATTGACACTTTTTGTGTCCTGTATGAACATATAATAAAATTGTTCCAAAGACCTGGAAAAATAGGCATTTTTATTCTTATAGAAGGCACATTTTTGTAGAGTATATTATTTTAATATGATATATACATGCAATATTTACACTTAAATGTAGGAGGAATCATATAGCCAACGTCTATCTGCCATGTGATTCAGTCTAATATATCAATGCGTCTCCAGTAAATAATGTTTAGGTGATTTTGACTCAGCTGTTTCCTTATACTAATATGTTGGGATGTGAATCTTTGTCTTAAACATTCCTCCATATTCCACATGTTAGTCTGTGTACTGAGTAAAGTCCACATCTCCTTTTTCTGAGGAGTAATATATTTAATTATGAATATTTTGTGGTACTTGCTACTGAAGTTTCTAGAGGCAGATCCCCCAGCTGTATACCATTTACTAGCTCTATTACTTGGGCAAGTTTCTCAGCGTCTCTGTATCTCAGCTACTAACCATAAAGTAATTTAACTTTATTATCTACTATTGAGGAGTCCTCTGAGGAGAAAATGATTTAATTACCATAAAGGTCTTAGAAGAGAGCCGAACAAGTACTCCTTAAATGTTAATGGTTAAGATTACCATCCTTTCCGTCTTGCTTTCATAGACAGCTGTCCTTTATAGATATAAGATAAAATGATCTCTGTGTAGCCTAGGCTACTCTACCTGATGCCCCAGGCCACTGCTTCAGGCTCCAATTTATTACCAAAACTCTGAGAAGAGATTTTGTTATTTCAAAAATACAGAGTCCAATATTTGACCCTTAAATATATATTTCTATGCTTCTTAGTTTTCTCTTGCTACTCACCCTTTTCTTTCTGCCTAAGAATTTGACAAATTTTTGAATATACTTTGAAACTTATACAATACTGTAAAATTGATAATAACTCTGAGAGTATGCATCTTTTCTGCACAGCATTACTTAATGCTCTTACAAGATATCTTTTATTTTTCAGCTTATATCTGGGGTGTTTACTCATCTACAGATAAAGATATACACTATGCAAGTATTCTTAAAAATCCTTACTATATACCCTTAACTCAATTGAAGCAAGATTTCAATGCCCCAAAGTAACTTATTTATGACTGAGCTCAATTTAGCTGAAACTTATTTCTTCTTGTTGGAATGAACTCAGTATTGCTAAGTAAGGGTAAAACAAAAAAATCTTTCCTTTAAAATTCTGATATTTTTAACCATTCTAAAATAATTTCATGAATCTCTTCTGACCTCCTCTGAGAACTCTGGAAGTGATCTGAGTTCAGAGCTAGTGATCAAGTTTGGAATTATAAATCCTTGTTCAGAGCTTGTGGGCTGCTTAATTCATAAACATTCTTTGTCCATCCTGATATCCACAGAGCTCTCAAATCACTTAGGATGTTTCTAGCCATTGTCTATGTGCCTCTACTGTTGAAGCCCTTCATTACAACATGGCCTTTGACCACCAGTTTCAAAAGTTCTTTGATTTCCTACTTTTCTCAAGGATCTTTTAGGTACAGTAGACTGCACTCAGCCTATCTTTTGCACTCTCAGTAGGCTGGTTAATGTTTGAATGCTTCTTCTCACCACATTGTGTATTTCAGTGTTCTCTAAGTCCATTCATAGTCTCTTTTCCAACACAGCTCCCTTAAGGAAATTCCCTTAGAGTTTCCCTGAAAGTAATGCCTCCTAAAAGTTCTAGGTTAGTAGCTTCCAAGGTGGTGGAGGAAAAAAAGAGAGGAGGCAGCATATATTACTAGAGGAGCATTTGGAAATGTGTGGGGAATGCTTCTGTGTGTCACAATGACTGGGGTGAATGTTAAAGATGGACCCCTGAAACTAAAAATAGTCCTCCACAAAATGTCATTAACACCCACTTCTGAAACACTCAAGGAAAAACAGAAAATTTTTCTTATAGCTCTCAGATTAACTCTGTAGTAGGATCTACTGCTTGAACCTCTTCTTCTGCCCTAGACTTTGAGCCAGAAGAGAATTTGACTCAGGAAAAAAGTTATATCAACCCTAAATCTCTTGCTCCTGCAAATTTGCTGAATTATTTCTTTTAGCTTGAGGACTGGTTCATGGATAATTGTCTCAAGTTTGTTGTTTATGATTAAGTCTCATGCTTTTTTTGCCTGGACTTTTTGTTCTTTTTTTTCTTTTTAATTGGGAACCTCATCTACTTTAGTAAAACAATAACTTTTCTCTCTCAAATACATAACATTTACCTTGATTAATCTTAATTTTTTTTTACTCTAAGAAGTTCACTTTTGCTAAGGTTAAAAAAAAAAAACCCACACATTTTAAATGATGCAATTAGCTATTTGTCCTAAGCATCTTTCGCTGAGAAATGGGAGGTAAGATCTCAGTATAATAAGAAACACTGAAGAAAAGGAAAATCTGTTTACAATTTCCAAATTAAATTTGAAAGATTGATTTCTAATTCCATGTACATTAGGCACTGATTTAATTTAATCAATGTGTAATATATTGAGTATGTTCTCTAACATTTCAGACCTAAGTAAGGTCCTTTTTTTAACACTGATAGATCAAAAGATAAATAAATGGATGGATAAATGAAGAGATTGATACTATTTCCTCTTTATTATTTATGAGATATATTTTAAATTTTGGAGAATGTATAACATCCATGTACCTCTATCAAGAAATGGTATATTTACACCAGAAGTCCCCTCATGCTCCTTTCCAGTAAAACACCCTTTTCCCAATACCTAATCAATCACTGCACTGATTTTTATTACCATAAATGAGTTCTGCCTCTTCTAGAATTTCATATAAATGTAATTATACATTATATACAGTTTATGTCTGACTTTATCCACTCAATCATTTTCTCAGTGTAATGCTTTTGAGGTTCACGCATGTCCACGCGAGTACTACTAGTTCATCATTTTAAATACTGAGTAATATTCTATTGTATGACTATCACACTTTATTCTATTCTTCTTGATGGGTGTTTTATAAATTTCTAGTTTCTTGCTATTTTGAACAAATCTGCTATGCAGATTCTTGTGCAAGACTTTTGTGGAGATATGTTTTCATTTTTCTTGAATAAATACCCAGGACATAGCATTTGTTATGTCTCAGTGTAGCTATGTGTTTAGTCATGGACAAAAATACCAACAATATTCCAGTTTCTTCATCTTCTCATCAATAGGTAGTGTAGTCACCTTTTCATATTAGTCATTCTTGATGGTATGTAAAGTAATCTTACTATGGCTTGATTTGCATTTTATTGGAAAATAATATTTAGCAGTTATTCATGTTCCTGGAAATTTTTCTATGTGTTGGGGAGTGTGTGTGCCCTTGCATGCATGTGTTTCTGTGTGTTTGTGTAGGTGTCAGATAGAGAGAGGGAACTCAAGTAATTTGGTCATTCTATTTTCTGTAGAAATTATTTGTATGTTCTGGATATAAGTCCTTTATCCAGTACATATTTGGCAAAAATCCTCTCTCCTAGTCTGACTTGCATATTTATTTCTTTGATAGTATCTTTTGAATAAGCATATATTTTCATCTTAATGGGTTTTAGTTTTTCAATTTTGTCTATTGATTAATCCAGCTGTATATACACTTTGAAATGGAAAAATCTGATTTCTTCCATTTTGTTTATTTCAACATTATTTTGGCTATTTTAGATCTTTTGCATATTCATAAATATTTTAGAATCTGTCAGTTTTTATAAAAAATGAGTTGAACTTATGGATTGTTTGGGAAACTTATGATTGTATGGTTAGCATGTTAACCATATTGAATATTCCAATATATATTGAATAGCTTTTCATTTTTGTAGTTCTTTAATTTCAATAGTTTAGAGACCTTAGACATATACTATTAAGCTTCTGAAGCATTTTATAGTATTGAATTCTTTTGTAATTTGAATCAGTTTTATTTTTTAATCTTTGTTTTGGTTAGCATATAGAACTTTATTTTATTTTTGTATAATTCCTTTATATGCAGTGACATTGTTAATTTATTATTAGTTCTAATAGTGTGGGTTAGACTCAGGATTTTCTCTGTGCAAAACTGCACCATCTATAATAGAGTTGCTTTCATCCTTCTAAATCATTAAATATTTGGATTGTTCTTTCCTTTATCATGGCTAAGACATGCAAAACCTATTAAATAAAAGTAATGAGAAGAGGAATCTTCAATTTATTCCTAATCTTACAGAAAAAGCATTAGTATTTTGCCAATAAATATGATATTAGTTTCGGTTTTCCATAGATCTTTTTCATCAGATTGGATATGCTTGCTTCTATTTCTGTTTGCTGTGAGGTTTCATAATGAATAGCTGCTATATTATGTCAGTGCTTTTTCTGCAGCTGTTGTTTTTAAGTCTATTAATATGGTGAATTGCATTGTCTGATTTCAAATGTTAACCCACTCATTATTTCTAAGCATCACTCATCTTGATTACAATATATTACTTTATATATTTCTGCATTTAATTACCAATAGTATGTTAATGTTTGGGGGTGATTTTGTTTGTTTATTTTTGCATACAGATTCCTGAAGCATAATGGTCTATGATTTTCTTTTCTTGTAATATCCTAATCTGCTCTTGCTATCAGGGTTATGGCTGCCCACTAGAATTAATTGGAGTGTTTCCTTCTCTGTTGTTACAAAGATTTTGTGTATTATTTATATTATTAATTCTTTAGATGTTTGGTAGAATTTACCAGTGAAGCCATCCAGGCCTGCAGTTTTCTTTGTGTGAAGGTTTTTGATATAATTTTATTTTTTAAAAGAACAACTAATTGTCAGTGGATTCTAGGAAGCTGACAGAGTAGGAAGCACCAGAAATCCATCAGTCCACTCAATTACACTGGCAGAATCTGTCTGATGTAACTGTTTTAGAACTCTGTAGTCTTTTGAAGGCTTGTAACTTCCACAAGAAGGCTTAGTTGGTGAACTGCGGTTAATTTTGGTCAA
This sequence comes from Lipotes vexillifer, assembly GCF_000442215.2. Taxonomy (NCBI): domain Eukaryota; kingdom Metazoa; phylum Chordata; class Mammalia; order Artiodactyla; family Lipotidae; genus Lipotes; species Lipotes vexillifer. The sequence goes on along the minus strand of NW_006784763.1, from coordinate 2,680,200 downwards.
CTTTAGCTCTTAGTTCAGCAATGGCTACCCATCCCCAATGCCTCACCCCCATGCAAGCAGCAGAGCAAGTTTTCCTGGAGCAGCGTGCAAAGAAACAGAGAAGTATGTCCAGTTCAAAGTGAAAAATAAAACAACAGAAACTTTCTCTAAGAAAGACATGCCAGATCTACCAAAGACTTTAAACAACTATATCCTAAAGATGCTCAAAGAAAAAGAGGAAGACATCGCTGAAGTCAAGAAAACAATATATGAACAAAGTGATAATATCAATAAAAACGTAGAGAATCTAAAAGAAAAAATTTGGAGCTGAAAAGTAACTAAAGTAACTAAAATGAAAATTTCAGTAGAGGGTTTCAAAAGTGGATTTGAGTAGACAGAAGAAAGATTTAACACCATTAAAAAATTAACAAATTAGCTAATTTGGTTTATCCAGGTTGAGCAGAAATATTGGTAAAAAAATGTTAAATTCTAATGTGGAAACAAAAAAAAAACATAAAAAATTTTAGATAGGAAAAACAAAGATTAACACCAAAAGAAAAAGAATTTGTTTGACATACCTCTCATGCAACAGCACATGTTAGAGGACAATGGAATAACATTTAATGAATACTGAAATAGAAGACAATAGAGCACATATACTAGTTCAGAGAAGTGGATTTTGGACATTGAGAAATTATCATTTGTACTACATCAGAGGTGATCTGCATATATAAACCCTTCCTTTCTGGGTGGGTCACTAACATGGTGAAGAAAATTGAGAGCACCACAAGCTCTACAGTGTATGATGGAAATTTTCTTTTTCTGCTGATAAGCTGAAGTATAATGAAACTATTTTGAAAAACAATATAAATGAAAAGATAGATTTAGAGGTCCTCCCCGGGTCGGGAGTGTAAAGCTAACATAGTACATACTGTATTTGCTTTATTTTGTGGTTTGGAAAGTAAGCTCTTATGGATTAACCCTTCTTTGTTGTTATTTGTACAGCATAAATGATTTGTGAAAATAGTTGTCTTTAAGGACACCAGTAAAATCAAAGAAAATTATGTATTTAAATAAAATTTAAACTCTAGGAATTATACATTTTAGAAATGAATCTACTAAAGTACAGTTAATGACTAGAGCATGCCTGTGATAAGTATTCGTATTCACGATGTGTTATAAATTATCCAGCATTAATTAGATGGCCACTGCTAATTCAGAACAAAATTGAGAATCAGAGAAATGTGTTAGCAGCTTTCAGCTTCCTTTTTTTTTTGGTTGTTTTTTGTTTGGTTTGGTTTTCCTTTCTTTGGACAGACCGCCTCCCCCCTTAACCTGGTGCCAGTACCTGTTGATACCTAAGATTTCTGAGGGCATTGATTCCTAAAGTGTGGTCCTTGGATCCTTGAAGCTCCTTCTTTTATAGGGGCCAGTGTTGGGATTTCACCAAGTCAAAACTATTTTTATAACACTACCAAGGCACGTTTCACCTTTTTTACTATATTGGTTTTTTCACTGATGGTACAAAGCAATGAAGAGTAAAAGTGCTGGCACCTTAGCATGACTCAAAACAGGCACAGGACTATACCAATAATTATTGTACTTTTTACCTCCACACACACAAGAAAAGACGTTTAACCTCTATTAAAAAATCAGTAATATTTTAAATATTTAAAAATCACTGCCTTTAAAAAAATATCTTTTTAATACTTTGTGTGCAGGTATGAGAAGTATGCATAAAGCACTACTTGCATTTGCTCCTTGTTTCTAACAACCAAAGCCTTAAGACTAACATGTTCTCTGTGACTAACATATACTAAGAGCTTAATAAGTATTCCTACAATTTATATTATTTATACTATTAAAGTGCTTGCATATATAAGGCACAGCATAATTCTAAAATTATATTGTCAGAAAGCTGCTTTCATCTATTTTGAACAAATGCTTCTTGTTCTCACCTCTGCATTCCATCACCAGCAGTTGTTTCTAGGCAGGATACACCTAGTGAATGTAAGCTTGACTTTGGGTTACGGGGGACCCAACAGAGTCAGATGGAACAGAGCTCTAATCTTGGCAGTTGAAAAGTGGATAGCAGTGAAAGTGGTTCTAAAGAATACTCAAACTGGCCATTGCTGGCTTGGAGAACAGAGACTGCTACTACTTAAAAACCAGAGCTGTATCTGGCAGCAAGCATAAATTGTGTCATGAATATCTGAAAAGAAAATAGCATTAAACCTAAGGTGACCTATCAGGCTTACAGAGGAAAATTAAAACAGTAGAAAAGTTGTTGCTAGTAGAATAAGCTTTGGAAGAGATGGGTAACAAACTGAATAATAGAAGGAGGAAAAAGAGAAAGAAAAGGAAGAGGAAAAGGGGGAAGAAGATTGAGCATTTCCATTACTGCATTAGAACCAATATTTGTGGAATAAAAACATATTTTTACAATGTAATGTGTCCAGATGCAGTTATGCCAGTAGATGTTACTATTAGGATCCACGTTAGTATTCGGAAAGATCAAGTGCAATAATAATATAAAATATAAAGAAATAAAAATAGTGACAAAAAGGATAAGGAAATTAAAGCAGTGCAAAAAACCTATGCAAAATTTTCAAGGGATGGACATTTAGAAGTATAAAAAGATATGGTGGAAAACAGGGGACTTTTCAGAAATAGTAGAAGCAATTTTATTTAACTTAAAAAGATTTTGAGTCAAAAGATTTAGAAGGCTAATTCAGTTTTAGCAGGGTTGAGCAGAAATACTGGTAAAAATGTTGAACTCTAAAATGGAAGCGAAAAACCATAAAAACTTCCAGACAGATAAAAGTTAACGTCAAAAGCAAGAGAATTAGTTTGACATTATACTTCTTGTGCAACAACACACAAAAGAAGATGGGACCGGGGGGAGGGGAAGAAAGGCAGCCACCAAGGAATTTTCTAGTCAGGTAAGATATTACAAATCAAGATGAAATCAAGGTGAAATCACAAGTCACAAATCAAGATGAAAAAGTGTTATTTACTGATTTGCAGGATTTTAGTCTGTACCTATGGTGTATCCCATATGTATTGTCATTGATGGAGTCTGCAGTAGAGAATGAATTTAAGTGACGCCCATGCCGATATTTCAATCTCAATCTTCTATTTTTAACCTTCTCTTTTCTGGTCACTTTTTAAAAATTCCTATTCTATTTAGGAAAAGTGCCTGATTGTGGATAACCAGTGTTGTCATCCAACCAACTAAATTGTACAGTTGCTACTATGTTAAGAATTCATCTTTGTTAAAGAGACAACTGCCATTTGGAAATACGTAAAGAAATAGCTATATAAATTTGAGTTAATGTTTTTTGTTAGGAGATAGAGACTTCTGAATGGTCAACTGCAAGCGATGCGACTTATTTAAATGTTTGGGTGTGGATCCATGGAGAATGAAACACACAAAAACAATGAATTCAAAACATTTCCAGGGCAAATGCCTTACTAACAGAAAGATAATTAAGCCATTTAAATATTTTTGAAGAGCATAAGATACCGATATATAGCATATGACATTATGTAAGCTACACTCTGCCATGAAATATACTCAGACTTTGTCTTACAAAATTCATGAAATGGTTCATGTTATCATGTCTTTGCTCCTATGACCTCATAAACCAGTACTTTTTAAAAATCATTATTTAGTTAATGATTTCATACAATCTGGGAGAAAAGGAAACAACAGGAGGTTAGAACTGAGATTATATTCTGCCTAACAATCCAGAGCATTTTAAACTTAGATCATTGATTCATCAATTTTAATTCTTAAAATTTCCAGAGCCAAACACTATTAAGGTATTCAAATTTCAGAACTCTGAATGAAGTATTCTAGAAATTATTTTTATATTTAAGCCTTGAAGCTAAATGCATGCATAAATCTTTATTTTAATTAGAATAAAGTATTCCGACATTAAACATGTGTGTATGTGTGTGTATATTTTAAATCACTATCACATTTAAGCCAGTGTGATATGAGTGGAGAGGGAGCAGTTCAGATTAATCTGAACAAAACAAACCTTTTAGAATATATATTGATTTTCTACCTTCCAGAATACTTCCATAAATCATGATCATTGTGTGCAATTCCTATGTGCCTTTGTTTCTGCAAACTATAATCTAATCTTTTACCTCAAGCCTTAAGAAAAGAACATTTTTCTTAACATTTCTTCCTACTTATGCATTTTGCTGAGTTCCTCTTTTTTTTTTTATTTACCTACAATATTGCTAGCTGTACACATGGTGCTGACATCTCAAGGTCAACAGAATGAACTAATGAATAATAATACTTTTGTTCTCAGTGGGATTCTTGCCTATGAGTTCAGTAAACTAGGAAAAAATAAGCTCTCAAGCACATCAAGTGTTTGCAAGCTTCTAAATGTGATTTCTGAAACGTCTGTGGCCAAAATTACTTATGACTACAAACACTTTAAATTTATGACTTAAACTCTATATGGACCATCTTTACCTAGTATTTTCTATTTTCTGTATCCACAGGAACATCCTATATGATCTGACATTTGTATTCAGGATAAAACAAATTGATAAATGTTTTGTAATTTTCATTTCATATGAAATCAAGAGCAATATTATGCTGGCAATATTCAGGGAATGATTAGTCCTGTCTCATTTATATTTATTACTCTTTTCTATTTTGATAATTTTTCACATATTCTGATTATTCATTACCACTACTCACACAATTGATTGGCTATAATGAAAACTGTGAGCTCTACTCAACTGAAATAGCTCTTCTTCATAGGATTCATTGGAAAATAATAAAAATGTGACAGGTAAATATATTGGATAGGGGAGTGCAAGAAAATGGACTGGAACGGGACAATTGAAATGAAGAAAAAGAAAAATTATGAAAGGCTTTATTAGAAAAGATAAATGTACAAAAATAGCACATGTTAGCAAGAAAGAGATTCTATGAATCAATTGTACCTTTGTATAGTGTTTCTTAATAATTTCTTCTCTTGAAACATGTTCTAAAGAATCTCCAAAATCAAAGAGTCCTTAATGGAATGCACCTTCACCGAAGGGTAGCAACTTGACATGCTTCTTTCAGCAGAGTTTGAATTCTGTAATGGAAATATCATGACATTAACCAAAGGTGTTCACTAACTAATCTGAATTAAATAGATACAAACCAAAGGCAAGGTACCCTTAGGAATTTGAACATAGAATAATAATGGCCTAATTTATTCAGGGTATAAAGTGCAGCTTAAGTTCAGCAAAGCAATTATAATTTCTATCTTGCAGAAATGTTTTATTTTAATCGTACCGTCAGGTTATTTTTCTCTTATAATAATTGCTTGCTATCCATTATCTATCTATCTATCTATCTGTCCATCTCCCTATATTTTAACTCATAAATGTAAAAGATGTTGTCACTTGAGATAAAAAAGTAAATCTAGATTACCATTTACTGCAGAGACTCTAAAACTACAAACTAATCTGATTAAACTCATTTTTAAATGAAATATATGCAAAAGTGGAAAATATTTTAAAAATAGTAAATATAAGACATGGTTAAGATCTAGAATTAACTGTAAAACTAGCACAAAGGAAGAGTCTAGTTATTTACCTCTGATTGGTTTGCAACCTTGGGATAATTTTTAATAGATCTAAAAATTCCTAAAGAATCTTTGTTCATCAGAATTTGGAAAAACAACTGCCTTTATTTTATTCCTATTTTTAATGACTATTTCCTGAATAATGTGAAACAAGTAATTCATGTACCTGATTCAATTTCTAAGAACAGTAATATTCTTAAAATGTGTTTTTTAAATAATATGCAATGCATTGCTTTTCATTATTGTCAGAAGTGCTTCATTTATTATTTTCCTCCTCTGTATCTAGTGAAGTTATCTTTGCCTTCACTAGATTCAATCAAATAAAATAAAAAATGGTGTAGAGTTAACAGATATTCTTAAATGCTTACAATCAGAAAGAACATATTGTACAGGTTAACTCAAAGTTTTTGAAAGTTCAGTAACTATTAAAGTGGATTGTCAAGGTTATCAACGTTAATGAAAGCTTGATTTTATTTTGTTCATTAATTTGAATAAAGTACTCATTATAAATACAGTTTAAGGTTAGAAATGCAAGTAATTTTGAAGATGATATCTCATTTGTCCATTTTGAAGAATTGTTTGTATGTTTAACTTATTGTGTTGCATCATCAATTTAACTCTATTTGGTCAAAAATAGATAAAGCTAGACATTAGTTAAAGTGGTAAAAGTAGATTCTATTCTGCAACTAATGATAGTAGGGGAAAGAGATGAGCTTCACTCCAATTTGTGCAGAGGTGATTGGTGCTTTACAGGAGAGAAAAGAAAGAGTTGAGCTTCACTCCAATTTGTGCAGAGGTGATTGGTGCTTTACAGGAGAGAAAGGGAGTGAGGAGGTAGCAAGGCAGACCTCAGTATGATCAGTCAGGGTTGGTCAGAATACATGCACTTAGGCCAGCTGTATCTGCTGCTGGCAGTTATTGAAGTTAGGAGTTTATCCTGCCAGAGAGTCTGAGAGACGGAGACCTTATCCTTCCTGATAGATATTTCAAAGGAATGGCTCTCAGGTCCTTGAGAAAGACAATCCTATGTGGTAGGAGATACATACATATATTTCTCAAAGAAACAGTGGTAGAATTTAAAAAGCTGTAAGCTTTTTTTAAATAAATGCTCTAGGAAAGGGAGATGTTGGCTGGAACAAATGTCAGATTCTTTGGGCAGCCTCGTGCTTTCTCGAGCAGGCATTTTAAAGGGAGCTGGGTTCCTCCTGGTGACAGGGTCTTAAGCTGTTAGAAGCTATGCTAGAGTTTGGTCAAGTCTCGTAGTGCAGGGGTTCGGGCAGAGTTCTATGTGCGGAAGTTTCCTTGCAGTTCTCAAGTTAAAGCAGGCTTAACTGGTGGACTGTAAAGAATTGGGACTGATGAATTGCTAACATGCTTCTGCTAGGAAAGAGCTAACCAAATAAAATTAAACAAATGGATTGATCTATTCAACACAACAAAAAATCAGAACAAGAGGATATGTGAAAATTAATATAATTGCAATATTAAAGAATTGATATAGATTGAATTTTTAGCACCCCCCCCCCCCCGCACCATTCATATGTTACAACAAATCCCCAATGTGAAGTTATTTGGAGGTGGGGCCTTGGGGAGGTGATTAAGTCATAAGCGTGGTGCAGTTATAAATGGGATTAATGCCCTAATAAAAGAGACCCCAAAGAGCTTCCTCACCCCTTCTGCCATGTGAGGACACAAATAAAATGGTTGTCTATGAATCAGGAAACAAGCTCTCACCAAACACTGAATTGGCCATGGCCTTGATATTTGACTTCTCAGCCTCCAGAACTGTGAGAAATAAATTTTTCTTCATTACAAGCCACCCACCTGGTCTATGGCACTTTGTTAGTGCAACTCAATAGAACTAACACAAGCGTTAATCACTCACATTAGAATATCTTATGAATTAGTTTCATGAAAAGTTATGAGAATTATTTACAAATTCAATAAATTTTACTCTTGATTCATAGCATAGATTATTAAATGGGAATAAAAATATACTAAAATATTAGTTCGCATTTTGTAGGCCACCAGTTCCCATCACTAATGCCAGATTCAACAGACTAATTACAGTACCCTGCTTTTACACTAGGAGCATTAAATAGACCCAAACATCCTTCCTCTAATTGTTTATTTTTCTGACTATAGATTTTTACCTGAATTTATTGAAGTGAAATGTTAAGTTTGATGAGTTTTGACAAATGCATATTCCTGAGTGACCAGCATTAAAATTGTTTCTGTCACCCCAAAAAGTTCCTCTATCAACTTTTGCTGTCAATCCCCAGACCAAGGCAATCACTGATGTTATATCTGTCACTATAGTTTTTCCTTTTTTAGATTTTCATAGAAATGAAATATTACATTATGTTCACTTGTGTGTCCATATCATCTTGAGCATCACACTGTTTTTGAGATAAATCTGTATGTTTGAATGTAGCAGTAATTTATTATTTATTACTACAGAGTATAATCTAATTGTGGGCATGCAACAATTTGTTTATCCATTTACCTGTGAATATAATTTTGCATTATTTTTAGTTTGGAGTGATTATGTGTGAATCTTCCATGAAGCTTCCATGAATATTCAAGTATAAATTTTAATGTGGATTTTTTTTTGCTTTGTAAGAAAATTTTAGCACTTTAAAGATATTGTTCCACTGTCTTATAGCTTGCATATGTCTGATGAAAAATTACATTCAGTAAAATTTTTATAATTTTTCTCTTTATATATGTCTATATGTTTTCTCTTATCTGCCTTTAAGATTTTTCTCTTATCTGCCTTTAAGATTTTTCTCTTATAACAAGAAATGGATGGGCTTCTCTGGTGGTGCAGTGGTTGAGAGTCCGCCTGCCGATGCAGGGGACACGGGTTCGTGCCCCGGTCTGGGAAGATCCCACATGCTGTGGAGCGGCTGGGCCCATGAGCCATGGCCACTGGGCCTGCGCGTCGGGAGACTGTGCTCTGCAACGGGAGAGACCACAACAGTGAGAGGCCCGCGTACCAGAAAACAAACAAACGAACGAACAAACAAAAAAAAACAAAGAAATGGAGACGAATATAAAAGAAGTAGGTATGACTAACATGAAACAAAAAGGAAGGAAACTTTGTGGCATCTTTATGTAAAAGGTCGTAGGGGAAGGTAATATAATCTTGAATAACCGACAAACTTTCCTAGGTGATAAGATGGTGCATAAGGGTAGAAGAGAAAGTCATGTCTTTAACATATATCAGATTTAAAGAGACAAGTGCTAATAGTCAGATAATCTGTGTAGTTGACATTTGAACTGATTAAAACTATCTCATGTCAGAACTTACTATTGGTTTATATAATTCAAAATATAGCCAGATCCAAAGCAGTCTTTCAAAGTCCATGATATACAAAATGCACAAGTATATATACTTGATATCTAATCTGTTTTAGATATTCTGTAAGTTTAATGAATCAGTTTATTTATATTTGAAGCAAAGTTATAAAGCAAACTTTTAAACGTTGTGAACATTTAATTGAGGCCATTACTCTATGGTGAGCAAGGCTGAACGTTTGAAATACTTTTTTAAGTTTTTATTTTATATTGGAGTATAGTTGATTAACAGTGTTGTGTTTGTTTCAGGTGTACAGCAAAGTGATTCAGTTACTATACATATACATGTATCTATTCTTTTTCAAATTATTTTCCCATTTGGGGTGTTATATAATATTGAGCAGAGTTCCCTGTGCTATACTCTAGATCCTTGTTGGTTATCCATTTTAAATATAGCAGTGTGTACTGTCAATCCCAAACTCCCTGACTATCCCTTCTTTGGTTGAGTCCACACTTCCAGGCTGATGGGTGTGGCTAGGAAAAATAAACGTTAAATAAGAAAATGCATATTAAAATAGATACATCTAAATTTAGCGACATGTGGTAATCAGAATTCTAAGATGGCCTCATGTTTCTTGTCTCCTGGTATTCATAAATTTCTATAGTAACCAACCCTTGATTGTGGAAGGGCCTGTAACTTTCATCTAACCGGTATAAAAATACAGTAAATTGAAGAGATTTTGCAGATGTAATTATGTCCCTATTCAGTTGGCTTCATACTAATAAAAAGGAATAACATCTGGGGTGGTCTCTCCTAGTTAAGTGAGACTTGTAAAAAGAGGGTCAGAGGCAAGAGACCTGAAGCAATAGACTACCTCTCTTTCTCCATTACTGGCTTCAAGTAACTAAGTTGATATGCATTCTGTGACCACAATTAATTCTGCAGAGAACCTAAACGAGCTTAAAAGTGGACACTTCCTTAAACAAAACTAAAGATGAGAATGAAGCCTGTACAACACTTTGATTATAGTTTGGTGAGATGGTGGGCACAGAACCTAATGAAGCTGTGCCTGGAGCAATGACCAATAAAAATGGTAAGATAAAAGCATTGTGTTGTTATAAGTCTCTAGTGTATCATAACATATATATGTGTGTGTGTGTGTGTGTGTGTGTGTGTGTGTGTGTGTGTGTGTGTGTATACACACACATATATACAATATTTTATATATGTGTGTACATATATATGTATATGTGTGTATATATGTATATATATACATATTACAATACAGTAAGTTACCAAAAAATAAAAAACACATAATGTATGAGTCTCTCTGTATGAAATGTCCAGAATAGGAAAAGGTATAGAGACAGAAAGTAGCTTGGTGGTTGTCTAGGGCTTGGGGAGTTGGAGAGTGGAGAATGACTGCTAATGGACATGGAGCTTCATTTTGGGGTGACAAAAATGTTCTAAAAGTGAACTAACATGATAGTTGCATAACAATGTGGGTATACTGAAAATCATTTCTTTATATACTTTAAAAGAGTAAGCTGAAATATTGAATTATAACGCAATAAAACATTTTGAAATATGAAAAAGAAATGGACATATATCTGTTTTTCTCTTTTTGACTTACTTCACTGTATGACAGTCTCTAAGTCCATCCACGTCTCTACAAATGACCCAATTTCATTCTTTTTTATGGCTGAGTAGTATTCCATTGTATATACGTGCCACATCTTCTTTATCCAGTCTTCTGTCGATGGGCATTTAGCTTGCTTTCATGACCTATTGTAAATAGTGCTTCAGTGAACATTGTGGTGCATGTGTCTTTCTGAATTATGGTTTTCTCTGGGTATATGCCCAGTAGTGGTATTGCTGGGTCATATAGTAATTCTATTTTTAGTTTTTTAAGGAACTGCCATACTGTTCTCCATAGTGGCTGTATCAATTTACATTCCCACCAACAGTGCAAACGTTGGACACCAAGTGGGGAAAGCAGGGGGGTAGGGGTGGTGGTGGGATGAATTGGGAGATTGGGAGTGACATATATGCACTAATATGTATAAAATAGATAACTAATAAGAACATGCTGTATAAAAATAATTAAGTAAAATAAAATTCAAATAAAAAAAGAAATGGACATATAAAAGTTGAGGAAATTAATGTATGGCAGAACTACAAGGAATGTTAAAGAAAGTTCTTTCTGTGGAAGGAAAATTATATATTCAGAGACTTGGTTCTACACACAAAAAAATGAAGAGCATTGGAAGTGGAATAATTGATAGTACATTAACAATTGTATTTTTATTCTTAATTACTCTAAAAGTTAAATCTTTAAAAAGTAAAAAAAATAAAAGTGAAATGAATGACAAAGAAAAGAATGGGAGGGAGTAATACAGCATATACTGTTACACTACATATGAAACAGTTGAATATTTCTTAAAGGCAATTATATTATTTTTAAATGGACTTTGTAAGTCTTGGAAAGCTACTATATAGAACCAATAAAGCAGATAAAATACAAGTATATAAGTGCACAATTGAATTCATAGAAAGAAAAAAATGAAATAAAAATAGAGGAAGCATAAAACAGTGCTTAGAGGGAAATTTATATCATTAAATGCTTCCATTAGAAAAGCAAAGTCTAAAATCAAGTAATTTAGAACTCCACCATAAGAAATTTGGGAAAGGAAAGCAACGAAATACAAAACATGTTGAATAAGGAAATGATAGTAAAAAATTAGAATGAAATCAATAAAATTGGAAAAAAAACAAAAGATAACTTTTTTTTTTTTTTTTTTTTTTTTTGCGGTACACGGGCCTCTTACTGTTGTGGCCTCTCCCCTTGCAGAGCACAGGCTCTGGACGCGCGCAGGCTCAGCGGCCATGGCTCACGGGCCTAGCCGCTCCGCGGCATGTGGGATCCTCCCAGACCGGGGCACGAACCCGTGTCCCCTGCATCGGCAGGTGGACTCTCGACCACTGCACCAACAGGGAAGCCCAAAAGATAACTTTTTGAAAATATCAAAATAATCGGTACACCTCTAGTGATGCTGACCGAGAAAGAAACAGAAAAAGAATAAAAAAATTTGTCAATATGAAGAGTGAAAGAAGTAACTGATACTGATACTGATAATGTTACTGATACTGAAGTAACTGATACTGATACTGATACAGATAATGTTAATTATATGTAAAAAAAAAAACCCTATACCAATAAATTTGGCAACCTAGATTAAATGGACCAATTCCTTAAAAGACCTAAACTACCAAAACTCAGTCAAGAAGAAATAGATATAGATAACTTTATTAGTCCTGCATTAATTAAAGAAACTGATTTTTTCATTGTTGTTTAAAAACCTTCCAAAAAAGAAAACACCAGGGCCAGAAAGTTTCACTGATAAATTCTAAAAAACTCTTAAGAGAGAAGTAATATGAATGCTTCACAATCTGATCCAGAAAAATAGACAAAGGTGGAGCACTTCCCAATACATTCTATGATGCCAGCATTACACTAATACCAAAAGTAGACAAAGGTATTACAAGGAAAAAACTATAGACCAATATCTTTCATAAATACACACACACACACACACGCGTACATGCTCGAATACATAAATGCAGTCTCAACAGAAACAAATGCAGACTGTAGCAGAGGAGTTTAACTATATGATAGAAAGATGAGAGATGATGATAGATGGATGAATAGATAGATGATAGATAGGTAGGAGACATATAGATTGATTGATACAGAGAATTCAAGCTATCTTAGAAAGCTGGAATAAAAGAGCTGACTTAAGTACTTTAGCAACTATTATTAGAAACTCTAATACTAAAGACAAAAGAATTGTACGTACACACTGTACTCTAGTTAGTAAATTTCTTTCTTACAGGAGTACAGGTTAGCAACTCTAAAACTACTTTGCATTTATGCAGTCTCTAAATTTGGTTTCAGAGTTAAATGGAATGATCTTTCACCTTATTCTCAGCTTTAATCTAGTATAAATCAATAATCACATTTTGACAAAAATTAACTTTAAGAAATAGATTCTGAATTTGTTTAATAGAGAAGAAAAAGGCACCACATGGTTTAAATATAATATGGCAGGATTTCCTCAACCACTGCTCAGGGAAACTCCAGACATTAATATGGAATGTTAAACCTGGTTGACAGCAATTTTAGAGGCTGCTGAAAAGTCACTGGGTAATGAGCTATTTGTTAAACACGGTCTCATATTAAAGTCACTGGGCTAGCTATAGAAAGACAAATATTTATGTATGTATTTAATTTAAAACTGGCCCTCACTTCTGAGAAATCTAGCCTATTATTAAAACAAAATTGACAAACAGGAAAAAATATATAAAATACTAATATTTTCAATTGCTTAACGCTAAAGCTATTTGGATTATGACGCAAGATGTATAGCAAACAGTGTGAGTAATAGAACCAAACTGCAGGTATATAAAATGAGATTAGTTTTTTCATTATGATGATATCATTAATCGTATTTATTATACACCTAGGGCAATCATTCTTAAAACACACTTCTAATTTGAGAATATGAGCTATACAGACTTTATGGTGCTATCAGCATCTTTGTTTTATAAGCCTGTTTCCTCATTCTAAAACCAAATTGCTTTGACAAGATTAAAAGAAAGATCAGTAATTTCTAGGAAGAGCTAACTGATATTTAACTAAGAATATTTTCCATATTAAATGTTGCAATTGTGACTCACCACAATAATAATGTGTTATATATATATGGTGCACTTTAACTGGAGGAAAATGAAATAATCAAGAAATGACTTTTCCCTTCAGCCATAAAGAAAATACCTAGAAGTAATATCTAAAACTACATATAAAATGAACTATCTAATAGAAGTTAAATCTTTTAAAAGTTTAAATAAAATCATAATAATCTGTTACCTTTTTTAGAGCTGGGGGTAACCTTACCTGCTTGTTGTTTACCTGTACATCTAAACACAGCCTTTAGTAACATATGTGACTATTTCTAGAACCTGATTTCATGCCAGCTTCTTATTTAGTGATCACAATGTTTTATGTATATATACATACTTGGTTACAAGTAATAATTTGGCAAAAGAAAACTGCTAATACTTCAATGGTGAATAAATGTCACCTTCACTAGGATATACACAACCAATGGAGAAAATGCATTTTTAGTTCTCATATGCAGACATTAAGCAGAGGACTGGAAAGCATGCCATAAATACACGGTGCTGTAGAACACATTCTTCTTATTATCTAACATAAAATTATATTTTACTACAATTCATATTGTTAAATGTGCAATAAAGAGAAAGTCAATATTCCTTTTACCACTTGGTCTACTTTTATGTTAGTTTTAATTTTATTGAGCTATCCATCGACAGCATTTTTAACACCCCAATAACTCACTTCTGTATGAAGAAAAGGTTATGAATAGAGAGGAAGCTAAGAGATACTTGCATTTTGGGTTGTTTCAAAGTCATCACCCCCGAAACTAAAATACAGAATAACAAATACATAGTTACCCAAAGATTGCATTTCTTGGTTGTTCAAATAAATCAGGTTTTTCAAATAAGTCAGGTGGCGAGGGGAGGTTGGTTATATCATAGTACACTGAGACAGGGCTTCCCACATGCAGGCAGGGATGCACTTCCTTTTACTGATTTTGACCTAGGATTATCTATGTATTTAAAAATAAATATTTCCAGATACATGAAAATATTCATTTAAATCTTATTGGGACTGCCTTGTTTCCAACCCCTCAAATTAGAGCATGAAAATAAATAAGAAAAAGGAAAAAAATCAGATTTAGGTGTATAGGCACTAAATTTTCCTTTTTCAGGCAAATACATCCAAACAATTGGAATTTTTAATGAATTTGCAATGATAAGTCACTTTGTACATGGAGATGTAGCTGCTTTACTTTTCTATTATCCAAAGACCATAATATATATAGAAGGAAGCTAATGGTTATAGACCAATTTTTATTTGACTGCTTTATTATGAGTGTGTAGACTTTATAAAAATAGAAATTCCATTTACCTGTAAGTTACACAGAACAGAAAAGTTATTTGAATAGAGAAGGTTATGGTTTTTTGTTTGTTTTTTGATTTTTTTGTTTGAAGGTGTGGTTTTATAATTCATGAGGGATCAAAGCTTCTCTTTCTGTTGCCCCATTCTTAGCACATTTCTTAAAGTTTTGTTGGCTGCTGTAGTGAACTATCAAAAAATACATCATGGCTGAAACATGGTACAAGTAAATGTTTTATTTATTAAAAGTCCAATGTAGGTTTGTTGGAGGGTTCTCATTCAAGGGATGACCTAAACACACAGGATTGTTTATCCTCCTGGAGGACATAGAAGTGATATGCCTCACTTCTGCCCACATTCATTATATGTCTGCTGAATGTGCAAAAACAAACACACAAAAATCATGATGATAAAATATAGACTAAATAAGCATAGTAAAATTCTGAGATATTAACCCAAGTCCATACCTCTGCCACACACACAAATTTATAAAGATTGCCTGAAGTCCTGTTTTTGGTTCAGTCATCATCAAGGATATTTTCTATTCTCTACTGACAAGGGAAAGTAAGTGTAGCAGAAATCAAAGTGAAAAGAATTTTTTTTTTTAAGTTAATAAGCTAAATTAACTGAGTTTCAAAATGAGAGAAAAATTGGGTTTAGGGGGCTAACTTGATAGGAAAATTTCTGTATGAGATGTAAGAACTTGGGCTGTTCAGTTTCAAAAAACAGACCTTAAAAGTTTATTTTCTTATAAATAAGGAATACAATAGCTAAAGAACCAGATGACCCAGTTGACTTATAATAAGTTGTTTTGGAGGAATGAATAGAAGCATTATTAGAAAAAGAGAGCTATGTTTAGTTGCTTAATGAGAAAATAAATGCATGCTCTGGTTCCCCCTACCGTGAGCTGATTCCTGAGAGGGGAGTGTTGAATATAAAAACTCCAAATGGGGGCTTCCCTGGTGGCTCAGTGGTTGAGAGTCCCCCTGCCGATGCAGGGGACGCGGGTTCGTGCCCCGGTCCGCGAAGATTCCACATGCCGTGAAGCAGCTGGGCCCGTGAGCCATGGCCGCTGAGCCTGCGCGTTCGGAGCCTGTGCTCCGCAACAGGAGAGGCCACAACAGTGAGAGGCCCGCGTAACGCAAAAAAAAAAAAACCACACACAAAACAAGACCCAGATGGGTTTGGAGGAACTGAAAGTAAAAACCTTGCCTCAATTTCTATATGAAGTCTGTGGATGTGTTGAGTTTTGAGAGGGATTTTCCATGCCAACTTTGCACATAAATAGAGGCAAAGTGAGTCAAACCAGAGTCTTGAGGACCATCTCCTTTCAAAACCTTTACCCCAAATGCCTTGCATTTCCTCTACTTCCAAATGGAGCATCCACATTTTCCATAGCACATCCTGTTTTAGAGCCACTGACATGTCAGAAAGGTAGTGAAAATATAAAGCAGTAATAAATGAAAAGATAGGATGAGTTTGTTCCCATTGTGGGAGATGGAGAATGTCTTTGTACCAAAGGACTCTATGACTTAATGTTATGTTATAGACTGTTCTCCCTCCAAAAATTCTATGTCAGCTAAGGAAGAATTAGGACAAGCTAAGTGAACACATTAAAAACTGGAAAAAAAACAACTGACTTTACCTTAAAATGGCTAATTTATAATTTAAGATATGAAAATGGGAGTTTTTGCTACAATAAGGTAAATTTCAGAGAAATAGAGATTATTACAGTTCTTTATCCCCAAGTTCATGTAACTGCAAGACTTTGGCTTACTAGTTCATGCAGTTAACTTTTATTATCTTTAATAACATATACTCTGTATTAGTCTGCTTCAGCTGCCATAACAAAATACCACAGGTTTGGTGGCTCAAACAACAGAAAATTATTTTCTCACAGTTCTGGATGCTAGAAGTTCAAGATCAAGGTGCTGTTAGCCTGGCTTGTAGGTGGCCACCTTCTTTGTTTCCTTATATGGCCTTTTCTCTGTGCATGCATGGAGAAAGAGATCTTTGGTATCTCTTCATCTTCTTATAAAAACACCAATTTATATAGTATTCGGACCTCACCCCATGACCTTATTTAACCTTCACTGTCTCCCTAAAGATCGAATCTCCAAATGCAATCCCATTGGGAGTTAGGGCTTCAACATACAAATTGAGGTGGGGAAGATCAGAATTCAGTCCATAAGTCCATACTCCCAAGATTTTAAAAGTAAATTCTGAAAAACTAAAATATTGCCTAATACTATTTCACTCAGAATCAACTGCTCTGAAGATTTGCTCACACCTCATATTAAGATTTATGGTACATTTAAATGTCAGTGAGACAAGATAACTGACTGAAAATAAAATTTCAATTGTAGATTTATTGTAATTAGTAACATAATAAAATATAATAATGATTGCTTCTGTGAGGATTTCAAATAAAGTTAAACTTGCTTTACAGATACAGTGACCATTGTTATAAAATATAAATGCTAGAATATATCTGTATATGTTGCATTAAAATGATTTAGGTGATACATTTACAACATATAATGCTATTTCCTTCCAGAAGTCTACTTTGCATTGTTTCTCCCATTTTTGTTCCTTTTGAGTAGCTCTTGGAAACCATTATGTCACTCCTTTTTGAATTTTATTCACTAACTTGTGGACAGTATTTAATGACCAAGTCTAAAGAACAGAGAGATGAAAAAGCCCACCTACCCAATGAAGATCTGCATTTCAGAGAATTTCCTGCTTTGAATTCTGAGTGTCTTTGTCAGGTTCATAGTGCTTTTAAGAAATATTTAAGTTGCTACTGTTCTTCTGAAGTTCAAAATATACTCAGTGGCTATCAACCCACTGATGTACTTTTCTATCAGTATATAGGCATTTGAATTGTTCTTTTTAAAAATTCTTTTAATTTTTAAATGTTATTTTTTTATACAGCAGGTTCTTATTAGTTATCTATTTTATACGTATTAGTGTATATCTGTCAATCCCAATCTCCCAATTCATCCCACCACCACGACCCCCCTACCCCAGCTTATCCCCCTTGGTGTCCATACATTTGTTCTCTACATCTGTGTCTCTATTTCTGCCTTGCAAACTGGTTCATCTGTACCATTTTTCTAGATTCCACATATATGTGTTAATATATGATATTTGTTTTTCTCTTTCTGACTTACTTCACTCTGTATGACAGTCTCTGGGTCCATCCACATCTCTACAAATGACCCAATTTTGTTCCTTTTTATGGCTAATATTCCATTGTATACATGTACCACATCTTTATCCATTCGTCTGTCAATGGGCATTTAGGTTGCTTCCATGACCTGCCTATTGTAAATAGTGCTTCAATGAACATTGAGGTGCATGTGTCTTTTTGAATTATGGTTTTCTCTGAGTATATGCCCAGTAGTGGGATTGCTAGGTCATATGGTAATTCTACTTTTAATTTTTTAAGGAACTTCCATACTGTTCTCCATAATGGCTGTATCAATTTACATTCCCAGCAACAGTGCAAGAGGGTTCCCTTTTCTCCACACCCTCTCCAGCATTTGTTGTTTGTAGATTTTCTGATGATGCCCATTCTAACTGGTGTGAGGCGATACCTCATTGTAGTTTTGATTTGCATTTCTCTAATAATTAGTGATGTTGAGCAGCTTTTCATGTGCCTCTTGATCATCTGTATGTCTTCTTTGGAGAAATGTCTATTGTTCTTTTTAGATTTTGATTTTATATTTAAAGACAAGCAATAATTACCATTACAATGCACAAAGTATGCCACGTCTTCAATTTCCAAACACAAGGAAAGAGAAAGATCCTATAGGACTGGTAGGCTAAATTGGCATAAAGCCATAGCCAGAGGACAAGGTATAGAAACAAATAATCAAGTATAACACAATAGAGGTGACATTGGGGTTACTGATTTTTGTAAAATCTTTGTAAGAGCCTACCTATTCAATATATTGTAAAAAAACAACTTTTTAAGTTGAAATTGGTACCTCACAATGCTTAGAGTATAAGCTATGACTACTGAGTTTACAAATAACAGGTTGTTCATAGTGATGTTGTGTAATCTTACTCAATTCCAAAGGAAAGAGAAGAATTGTTTCAGTCTGACTGAATGGATGGAGAACAAGCATATTGTTAGACTTTGAAAATTTGCAACTAAACTTAACATTGAATTACTTTGTGGTTGAGAATAGTTCTGTATGTAGTGATAGTCACCCCATCTTAATGCCAGCAGAAGGGAAAGCATGCCTTCACATTTAATTTGGATCTTAGCTTGTTCTATTTCTTACTATAAAAACATCACTTAAGAAACAAAAAACAATTTTTATTGTGAATATCACATATAATGGAAAATTATAATACAACTTGCTGATTAAAAATGGAATGAGTGAAATGGCATTATGATTTTTGAGCACAAATTAAAGTCGTATAAATGAAGATGAATGAAAGCCACAATACTGACAATAACATAACAATTACTAATTCCAAAAGCCTATTCCAATTATGCACTATATTTGTAATCAAGCAAGGTATTTGAGCCAATGAGAAAAAAGTGTTATAATATGAAAATTAAAACCATTACGTATAGAAAAGCACTTCTTGAAGTGGAATCTATTTTAAAATTTGAATCACCATGGACTCCAATTAACCAGAAGAAATGTTGCTAAACCATTTCCCTCAACTATTATAATTTTCTAATTGAAAACCAAAACTGATTTAGTGAATATTATATATTTAATATCCTTCAAGTTACATGAGGATTGCAACATGCATATGAAAATGTTTTCTGAATTTCCATACCAATTAAGAGAAAGCAACCTTAGAGATAGAGTACTGACTATATATATCACTTAACTGCCTTATCAGTTCATAGGGTGTTAAAATTGTATGTTTAGAAACTAAAATAAGAAAATAGTACAGGTTTAAAAAGAACAGAAAGTAGATATCCAACTTTAAAAAAAATTGTACATTTAAATTTTCTTGGCCAGGTTCATGATACATTTGAAACAAAATATTACAGTACATATTCTCTCTAAAGCTTATAAATATACCACTGTAACTTAATTTTTTTTCCTAAAATTTAGATAGAGGATGAGTTTCGAAAATATATCTGAACATTATTAACATAGTTAGAAAGACATGATTCTGTAATACAAGTGTCATTTTTATTCTCACAGTTCATTCTCAAGGGAGAACACAGCAGTGATCACTCTGGTAGAATAAACAAGCTTTAACTATTGCTTTACTTAAGTATGTTATCTCCTTCAAATCACAGATCATTAGGAAATAAAATAAAAAAGCTATATCATTGATAAAATATCCTAACACAATAGGATAGGCTGAATATCGGCCCTCCAAAGAGGCCCATGTCCTCATCCCCAGAACCTATGGATATGTTACCTAATATGGAAAGAGGGACCTTGCAGAGGTGAGTAAGTTAAAGGTCTTGAAATGGGGAGATTATCCTCCTGATGGATCCTACATGTAATCATGAGTGACCTTATAACAAGAAGGCAAAAAAGTCAATGAAAGAGAAAGCAATTTGCCAACAAAAACAAAGATTAGAATGATGTGGCCAGGAGTCAAAGAAGCTAGCAGTCCCTAGAAGCTGGAAGAGGCAAGGAACCTCCAGAAGGAACCAGCTTGCCGATATCTTGAGTTTAGCCCCTTGGGACTCATTTTGGACTTCTGACTTCCAGAACTGTAGTGTAATAAATTTGGGTTATTTTAAACCATTAAGTTTGGAATGTGACTTGGCACGGCAGCAATAGAAGACTACTACAGCAATAGATACAATTTTATATCTATTTGGAAATTTACTAATCAAACACATTTAATCTGTCTTCAGATGCAACCAATGGCATAACATATGTGAAATGTTTCTGATAACTGTATATTATTAACTAATAATAAATACTATTAAAACTAATAGTTTTTGCTGATACAATAAGCAGTAGCTAAAATGTTCACCTCAGTGCACAACTCCAGGTGCAAGATTGACATAATATTTCATAAAAGTGGTGCTCCTTGGAGTGGCATAATGGAATATCCTTACAGACGCTCACCACCCTACTGTCTCCAAGCAGCAGATTTAATGTTTTAGTTTCCCAATTCCTTGTACCAAGTTTTGTATTTGTGGTGTCGTACCAACTGCAAATAACAGCAAATCTAATTCACCCTGAATTAAACAATAAGGATATTTTTATCTATCGTAAGTTGGACGGCAGTTACTCAGTGTGTCATCAAGAAATCTGATTCTTGCTTCCTCTCCTCTCTGCTGTCCACAATGACAGCTATATGCTAAGGCCGTGTCATCTTGTTATTATAATATGGTTATCAATAGTAAAATAGACTACATTTTTCTTTGTTTCATGAACAGTATATAAAAGAGAGTAGCCTCACATACTAATAGAAGTCTTTCCTTTGAGTCTGATTGAGTCTACTTAGGTTACATGCAAACTCTTAAAGCAACGACTATCTTTAAAAGCAGTCATACATTGTGTTTGAATTAAACCTTGGTTCCTTAACCAAATATTATCAAAAAGGCATTAACATGGTTATCACAGGCTTATCTAATTCTGCACCTGGAACTGAGGTTGCCAGCTCTGAGCCCTATGGGCTGCTTAGAGGAAGAGTGATTATCTGCCCAACATTTTTATGTAATGAAGGCAAGGGAAAGGAGGAATGGATGTTGAAAACAAGTATATGGTTCACTAAAATAAGCTCAAACTGAGATTTCCTCGAAAAGCCTTTTCTTATCCCCTTCTCGCCTACCTAGAACTGAGAATACTTTATTCCCCTTAAATTTTGACTAATACCTCATTCCTGATCTTATGCATGCATCTATTCCAGGTTCTTGTCTTGTAGTACAAGTCCCCTTACATGTGCATAGACGTCACACCCTCATCCCATTGTCTTTTAGAGAATTGCATCATGGGGAACAGGTGCTAAGATGCCCAGTAAGTAAATAATTTGTCCCATGATCCAGAAACCTTGTGTTTCCTGTCAAGATAAATACATTAATTAATTAGTTAACACTTTTAGAGACAAAAATGAGATATAGTTGCAAAAACATGACCTTCTCAAAAAGAAAAGATTAGTGCCCTGTGGGTCAATGTAAATAGGTAGCTGATATGTTGAAAAGTGTTTGATCAACTGGGAAATACATTTTTCTCCACTCTGTTGTCTATAAGAAAGAATTGGGAAGGTGGTTGAAGGCCAGTTAACAGAAGGTAGGGTTGAAACAAGAAGCCTGAATAGTGTATTTGTTTTTTGCTCTTTCCTCCAAGCAGCAGGAAACAAATCCAGGAGTCCTGAGAGCCAGTGGAGCTTTGGTGAACCAAGTCATTTTCAGAAGTAGAGACATTTTCCATGTGTCCCTTTATTCCTTGTTTTGCTTCTACCCTGATCTCAGGAGATTTAAGGATTGGGGCTGAGACCAAAGTCTGCACCCAAGGAAGACTGAATGTCCTACACAATCATCCAAATATGTTGGAACTTCAGGGATAGGAGGGATTGAAAAGTTTATAGTTCTGTTGGAAACAGACAGCCAACACATGGTTCTGCCCACCTGTGGGCACAGAAATGGATGATGGTGCCATGGAATGTAGGGTGAAATCCTGATAGTATAGAAATCATGGTGAGAGGTAGATGGAAAGAGTCCTTGAGCCCAGGCACTACCTAGGTACTGGAAAGTGAACAGGTGCATAGGAAAAGAGGGAAAAAAGTCTCTGAGGCTGCTACAGCCATGTCCATAATTTGCCTCCAAACTTTCTCCCCCAAGCTCCAGTACTTTCCAGCCCCTATCTGGGAGATAAAAAACATCTCCTGGGAACTCTGACTGTAACCTTAGGAATGCTGAACTTAACCTATAGGGTAGAGCAAAACTTGCAGTGAAGAAACATAAAAGAGGTTTAAATGACTTTGTATTGTTTTGGTGCTTCTACATATGAATGTATGATAAGAATCGATACTAGTTGTTATATGCCTGTAATTTCCCATCTCATAAGTAACAAAGGGAACATTCTGACAGGTGGAAAGCTGGAGATAAGTGAGTCAATGGAACAAACTCACCTGCCAATAGGTTTGTTGGAATTTAGCATGAGCTTCAGTCAATTTGTTGGACCCTTTGGGTGCTGGGAATAGAACAGGTTTTTGTGGTGGTAATTTTTGCCAATTGGAAACTTCTGCAAAAAGAGTATTCATCCACAGGGATGAAGCACTTATTGGCAGGTAGCTTTGGGTGATTTGGACTTGGGGTTAAAGGGCTACTAAACACATCCTTTTATGACATGCACCTTGAGAATGATCTCCTGTTAAATTGGAAGCCTCAGCCATAGAAGCCTGGTGACTCTGGGTTTTTGAGTCAAGTTGAAGTCTATGGCTAAGAAGCTAGAAAAGGCCTCCAAAACATGTGGTCTAGAGACGATTGTGGCCAACCTATCCCCACCAGCTTCTTGGCTTTACATGAGAAAGTGACAGCTTTCCCTTTGAGGGGAGAAGGTAACATGGCAGGGAGGAACGAATTATCTCTTTTTCTACTGCCTGATATAAAGCCAACGCTGCTGGCTGTTTTGGAATCCTTGACTCACAGAATTTCCATTAAATGGCAGGGCCTGAATGACTGATATTTAGCTAAGCTGAAAACCAATTGTGAATGCTTTCCAAACTGAAAGCAGACCTGGTCATTCTACTCAGGGTACAGAACTCACACTCTGAGACTTGGACTGATCAAGAACACTCTTTTGGGGGGACATGGCTATGGAAATGGATCTTGAGTGTGGGTTGAACTGTCTGGGTCAGTTATGTAGATGCACTTGGCGAGGGTCTGTTTTCTGATGAGATGAACTGAAATTTAGGTACTGATAGGGTCACTTTGTTTCTGAGGGAGGGGCAATAACTTCTAGTCAACTTAACGACCTCTACCAAAGATACCCCCTTTATCTCTAGGTTGGGTAGGGCATATTGCACATATTGCATGAAGTGTGCCCCTAACCTCTCCTGGCACATTAACTAAATTCATAGACTCAAAATTAAGGAAAAATGATCACATTGATTAAAGTCCATGTATCATCTTGTTTGATGACGAATAAATACTAACAAAGTCCTTTGAGAGCCACCTTATCCTATTTAAATTTATCACCAGAAATAGCTATTTTGCATTAGTAATGTTGATCAAACATACTGAAACTAAACATTTACATAAAAAATTGTTTCTTGGACTTCCCTGGTGGCGCAGTGGTTGAGAATCTGCCTGCTAATGCCCTGGTCTGGGAGGATCCCACATGCCGTGGAGCAACTAGGCCCGTGAGCCACAACTACTGAGCCTGCACATCTGGAGCCTGTGCTCCGCAGCAAGAGAGGCCGCGACAGTGAGAGGCCCACATACCGCAATGAAGAGTGGCCCCCGCTTGCCACAACTAGAGAAAGCCCTCGCACAGAAACAAAGACCCAACACCCCCCCCCCCCCCCCCCCCGCCCCTGCCATTCACATGTTAAAGCCTGTAGATTGGAGAAAAATGCACAGTGTAAGAGCAGTGATTTCCAGTTTTATTCAAGAATCTTACTGAGGACTATAGCCCAGGAGACAGGCTCTCAGATACGCTGAGGAACTGCTCCAAAGTGGTAGGAGAGGACGCAGTATATATATATATGTGATTTTTTTGTCTGGGAAATACATGTAGTCAAGCATACATCTTGGTAAAAGATTACTGCTAATCACAAAAACAGACATCTTAAGTTAATGATTTTAGTGTTTTTCTATGTATGAGAAGATTCAAACATCTGAGGTCCTTGACATTCTTCTTTAATATGCATCTTAACTGTTTAGGGGCCATATATCCAAAGCACTGAATGTTTCATTATGTTTTTCTACATCCTGAATTCCCCTCAGGGTGCACTGTCCATGGGTGACTGCAGTAGGTTGCTATTTAATCCCTGTATAACTGGATGAAGAGTGATGCTTTTTGTTCTTTTTGTTTACAAGCCCTTCTCCCAACCTGATGGTGTTTGGAGGTGGGGTTTTGGGGAGATAAATTAGGTTTAGATGAGATCATGAGAGTAGGGCCCCATGGTGGGATTAATGCCCTTATAAGAAGAGGAAGAGAGATCAGAGCTCTCACTCTCACTTGTTGCAGGCAGAAAGAAGAGCTCATGTGAGCACACACTGTGATGATGACCACCTACTAAGCCAAGAGAAGCTTTGAATGAAAGCTACTTTGCCGGCACCTTGATTTTGGACTTCCCAGTCTCCAGAACTGTGAGAAATAAATTTTTATCATTTCTATACTATCATTTTTATAGTATTTTGTTACGGCAGTCCAGGCTAACTAAGATAGTTATCGATTGCCATAATCTCATCTTCCGCTGTCTTTTCCTCTCCACTGATGACATCTGTTCCAATAAGAGCAATATCGGTTCACAATAACTGGACAGGGATTTTTATATGGAGGGTATTTACATCTAAATCAGGTTACATTATTCAGATTATAGAGTTAATAATGTAACCACAAAATGGATTCAAGTTCTTGATAATTTTGCGGAAATACTATATATGTATTTTCACTGTTACTGAACTCAGGTCTGGCTGCTTGCTGATCGAAAGCCAATACAGGTGTTGGTTGGAAAGGAAACGTTGCTTTATTCAGGAGGCCAGTAACCTGGTCAGAAGATTGACTCATGTCCAAAACCCAATTCCCCACTGCTGATCAGGGGGCAAGAACTTTGAAATGGGTGTTTCAGGGATCTATAGGCAGAGGGAGGGGGCTACGTGTAGAACAGCACAATCAGTTCTGACAATCATATTGAAATTGATTATGCAGTGGTCTTATTAGCATCACCTTGATTGTTTGACGTACAGTTAATCAGCTCCAGGGTTGGTTTGTTCCAGTTACCGTGAGGCCAGTTCTTAGAACTGTGTAAAGTGGAGCAGCTTATGTCATGGCTACAGTGTGGTCATTTAGTTAACTTCATCCACCTGGTTGGGGTGTGAGTATATTCAAAACAGCTCAAAGGATGTGGCTCAGAATATTGTCTATAGCCCTTGAGGAGGAACTAAAGGGCCTTGACTTTGTTTATGTAATTATTTGGTCTTGTTTGACTGCTTGCCTTTACTTCTGCATTTTCTCACTTCTCTGACTAAATTTATTCTTTGACTAAAGTTTTTTTACAGACAAGAGGCAGATGGACAACGTGGGGTGGGGTTCTGTCCCTGGAAGGCCCCATAGAGTCTTGCTTGGTTTTATCACTATTCAGAAAATTTGGGCTTTAGAGTTCTAGCCTTATGCTTCAAAAGGACAAGGTTCTAAAGTCATAATAGCTTTAGTCCCCAGCTGGGACTTCACTAGTGGCCCAGTGGTTAAGACTTTGCCTTCCAATACAGTGGGTGCTGGTTCGATCCCTGGTTGGGGAGCTAAGATTCCCACATGCCTTGTGACTAAAAAACCAAAACATAAAACAGAAGCAATATTATAACAAGTTCAATAAAGACAAAAATAATAATAGCTATATAAGCTCTTTTGAAGTGTTTTGGGACGTTTGCTTCTTTGTAGGTTTGTTGTTAAAATGTAAGTTCACAAGAGCAAGAGTGTTTTGTTTTTGTGCTCTTTTGATTTCATGAATTTCTATTGCTTTTTTTCATTTCTTTCTTCATTTTGAAGCCTGTCTCATATTCTAATTATTTTAGAGATGTTTTACATTATTCTTTGATTATCCTTACATTGAAGAAATGGGTGGCAAATTACTAATGTTTGTGTCCTTCATGGGATCCTGCACAGGCTTCTGTCTATGCTTGCTGAGTAACTGGATTGAACAAAATCAATCTTGCCAAGATGAGTTTCTCAAATTATACTTGTCTCTTCATAGGTTTATTGTGAAGAAGATTCATGTGTGTTTATTGATTTTTAATCAAAGTATTTTACCATAAGAAACAGAATTAACATGCTTTGCTGTGATTATAATCATCTACCTAAATAAAACTATTGGCAACTGGTCTGATTCAGAGAAGAACAAATAATTATGAAATATTTTGATGTATTATACAGCTGATTAGAAAATGACTGACACTATATTTTTTGGTTTAATTACAAATTTTGAATTTTTTTTCTTTTTATTATAATTATATCACTTTCCTTTATTCTCATACAGCAGAATCTAAAATGACTAAAATCTTAATAACTTTCATAATAATTAATTTTGGAACCTATATATATCATCATTCTCTTTTCATTTACACATAGAAATTTCCCCAACTTGGATTAGTATTTAATTTTTGTCACTCTTTGACTTCAAAGTGCCATTAGACTATGCAATAATAGACAAATGGTGTTTGTGGATGCCAGCCATTCAAAACTATGAATTTATTGTACATGAAATATGAGTCTCCTTTATTTTCAAGGATATATAGATTTAGTTATGTGTGTTTGCATTCATTAAAAGGTAACAAAAGTAAATCATCACTATAATCCAGTTTTTGACATCTTTACTACATACAACTGCATAAATATAGATTTACACACTTTTCAAAGTATAGAAAGCTTCAGCTCACTGAGACAAAGCCATTGCAGTGTTTTTATTCTACTTTGGAATAGTTACTTTGGTATTGACACTAAGGAAATAGTACAGTAGAGTAGCTGTAAATCTAATACAGGACACTCATGCTGGTTTTCTACCTTGGAGATATTGTCTCTCTGTTGAAGCTAAAGAGGCCAAAAAAAAAAAAAAGTCTAAATAAATGTAAGTTAAATAAATTTACTAAGGCATGTCAGTTGACTCTATAGCAACCCAAACTTGCTAACAACTACATACCCCTAAAAGGAGAGGACTGTGGTTGTTTAGGAAACAGATCTGAGAATAAAGAAATTGGAACAATTTCTTACTGTCTCTGAATTATGGGTGAATGTGGGAAACTGTGGGTGGGTATAAGATTCCAAAAGGAATGTGGCTGTAAGGCTTAACAAATGTCAAAAATATCCAGCAAATACTTCTTTCCAGAATTTCACCCTCATGGGAAAATACAGCTACAGAAATTAAATTATACTACACAGGAGCATTCAGATTAATAAAAGTTTCAGCTGGCTAATAACAAAAAGGGACTCAAAAGACTTAGTTTAGATAGATCTTGAAACTATCAAGTGTTCTTGACCAGACTTGACATTGAGGAATAGATGTTATATACTGAGGCCATATTTTAAGTCTTTTCTGGTAACCAGATTGAAGAGAGTCGTCAATCTGTGAAGCCAGAAGTGGAGATAGCACATATTCCACTATAAATGTACCCATTAACGAGTCTAAAAAAATCCTCCACATTTATCTATGGGAAGCAGAAAATACAGCCAAAACCCCTTCAAACTGATATTTTAAAAATATAAAAATAAGCCAAATAACATCTTGACAGAAAATGACAAGATATCAGAAAATGAACATACAGATATCAGAAAATGAACATGGAAACAATAGCTTAATATTTCAAAATAATCTCAGAAGAAAGCACTTAACATGAGTAGAAAATATTACAATTGGTATAGCTAGCCAAAATTCATACATCTGTCATATCAAGTGATCCAAGTGATCAAGTGGACAAAATTTAGTAAGATTACAGAAGACCTGAAAAACTTAATTAGTAAATATATGTGAAATCCTAAACCTACAATAATGAAAATATACCTTCTTTTCAAGTGCTATGGGACATTTAGCAAACTTGGCCATATAGTAAGTCACAAATAAAGCTTCAATATGTTAACAAAATGAAAGCCTTTCTGAATACAATAGAATAAAAATAGATGTTAATGAAAATTACCATTAAAGATACCTTGTTCAAAGTGGAAATACAAAATGAAATTTCATAATTTCTATGAGACCATGTTAAAGATGAAGACTATCAACATCTATGTGATGCAGTTCAAGTGGTGCTATTGATACTGACTGTATCTATTCTTCAACTTCTTTTTCATTACCATTGTTGGTCTTAATCATTGGCATATCCACAGTATGCAGAAAAGCACCTGGCATATAACAGGCATTCAATGACTATTACTGAGTTATCAGTTCTTTATTTAACGGAAAGAAGAAGCAGAAGTACTGGAAAAAAAAAAATTAAAAATAAGGCCATCAATAAAAGGATATAGCTACCAGAGTTTAAACCTTCTATAAAATCATTTTAATTACAATATTATATGATACTTACCATAATGAACAGATTTGTATGAAAAATACATGTATGATAAAAATGACATTTTGATATACTTTGAAATGATCTGGGAAAAAAATAGGTGTTTCCCACACTAATGTACATTTTAATACTAATTTGGGAAAGATTATGAATTAAAATCAAATAATTCAACCAAAAATATAAAATTAAATGTGAGCGTATTTTTATAAATTTAGGGTGAGAAATCTTTTCTAAAGAAAGATGTGAATTACAAGAATCAAAATGAAAATGTAGATATGTTTTGTTACATGAAATAAAAATTTAAAAAGCAAACAAACACATGCAAAGGAACAACAAACAAAAGTCTCATTGGAGTGTGGAGGGTTACAAAATAGCTGAAGAAATATTGAAAACTCTTAATAAGCACTGAGCTTACACAATTTAAAATAGAAAAAGAAAGTTCAGTGCAAATAGTGGCCAAATTTTAACAGTTCACAAAACGGAACTTTCCCAGTGACAAGTATGCATTTAACATGGGATTCAGCCACAGGAAGTCAAGAAATAAATGAATAAACAAATCCCTCATTTTAAGATTGTTTTTACAGCAGTGCTAGTGAATGTAAAAGCCTTTCATATCCATTGTTGGGGAAAGAGAATATGCATTTTACCTCTCAATAGAGTAATCAGAAAAAAAGGCAATTAAAATTAATTAATTCCTTATCCCATATGTTTCACTCTTTGTTATCTACTTTCTAGTAATACAGGAGAGTATAGGGAAATATGCATGAGGGAATTTGTTGCAACAATATTTTTAGTTGCAAAACCAAATTATTTTATCCATAAAAGAAAAGAATAATTAGCTATTAAAAGGAATTAGATGTTCCCTTTAATAGCTAATTAAAGGGATGTTCATTATTTATTGTGAGAATGTATGATAGTATTCTTGTAAAAGCAAGTAATAACAACCATAATAATAATAACTGTTATAATTACATGGTGAAAATTTATTCCTCAGACTTGTTATTGTGGATTATCCCAAACTGTGGAATTTTGTTGAGGAGAATAGAAAGCAGAAAATTACAGTGTACAATAAAATTCTAACATTGACACATCCAAGTAAAAATCCATATGTCTCATTCTCTAATCTTATTACAAAAGATAAATTTGTAACAATGCATAAAAATATCAAATGGGAGAGAAGGAATAAACTAAGAGGCCATGATCAAAATATAGCTGTGTTCTCATCAATTTCTTATCCATAACTTCATAACATAAAGATTTGGGGGAAAGTTGTATTAAAGTTACAGTGGGGTACTTGATGCCATGATTTAATAAAATATCTTTATTTTTATCTTTCTTCTTCCTGATTTTAAAATTCAGAAAGGTGTAAAAAGTGGGTACTGATTTGAGAAGTATTGGTTAAAAATCACAGTATTAAAATTAGATATTTATAATAACAGTATGACTGTTAATAATTATGGTAACAAATAGCACTTATGAACACTTCGGACGGGCTCAGTAAGGATCTGATAAATCTTTAAGAAATGGGCACAGTGAGAAGGTAATTTTCACACATTTGTCACAGAAATGACTTCTGCAGAGTCCCTTGTCTGACATGACTAAAGCAAGTTAGAATGAACTGATTGAAACTGAACTTCTCACCTGAAATCATTGGCCTACAGTAATATTGATCTCATGTATGCTTCACAGAGAGAGCTTCACTGGCCTCTAACATCTTGCAACTGAAATCAATGACCAAAGATAAGCATCAGGATTGAGGCACTATCCACTGACTAAATCAGATTCTGCATTTTAACAAGATCCACAGGTGGTTTGTAGGAACATTTAAATTTCTCAAGAACTAATCTACAGTCCTCTAAAGATGTGTACTTTGTGATCTGAAAGCATAAAATATTTAATCCTGTGTTATTAGATGTTATATAAATATCAAAGCAAAATAAACTTAAAGGCTAATAATAGTTTTGCAGTTAAAAATTTTAGCAAAGTGTGTAAATAATATTTTTCATTTCCTTTTGGATTTTTAAGAGGACATTCAAATACATCATAAGTGATGTTGAAGTGGAGAAATGTTTTCAAAATCAAAGCAAATAGAACTATTGCAGCTATTTGGGCTAAAATATTTAGTAGAGTAGAACTAAGATTAAAAAATCCCAAAAGAGGAAAGCTTATTACACAGAATACATTATGATTGTTGTCAAAAACCCATGTTTTTTGACTAAATTCAAAACTCAGTGTTTCCTATAAAATGTGTAATAAAAATAATAAATTTTATTTTAGTAACAATTTCTTCCAGTTGTTTGGAGCCTAAGTTACTTATCAGGAACAGAGAATGATGCAGGAAATTTAGTTTATGTCTCCTAATAGTGCCCAGGACACTTAAGCTTTCATTATAGTTTTTTGTTTGTTTTCCTATTTTCGGAGGTACTGAAGCTTACATTTATACTTTAATTTCTACTGTGTGTAAAATATAATTTATATAATTCATATTTGTAATACAGAAATACACATTTTCCTTCTAATACTTGTTATAGTGACCGAAGCATAATAACATTAAATTTAATAACCAATTATTATTTATATTATTATAATGGAGAGTATTAAAAAAAAAAACTTATTCAGCTTTGTATTTTTCTTGTGATTCTAGGATAATATTGATGGCTTACAAATCACACTGACACTGTGCTCTTCTTTATATGTGAACTCCCAGGGAGATCAGAGTTGCATAATCCGTGGTCTTTATGCAAGAACACTCCCTGAGTTATGCAAGGCATGATCTTTGTGTACAAATGTCAGGGCCTTGTAAGCTGCTATGCTTCCTCAAGGGATTACAACTGCCTACGTTCTGAGAAAGCACTCAGTCTCTCCAAGTGCATTGTCATATATTATCTGTGGCCAACAATTCCAGAATAGCAGCATCCCCAAATATCCTTCAATATCATCTGCTCCTTATTAAGACAGTAGGGGTATAAATATCAATAATACTTCATCCCGACCATGGGTGCCATGTAGACCTGTAAAGCACAACAACTTTCTCTGCAGTATCCTGCATTCATCAACCTTTTCTGTCTTCCAAGCACTACCAACCATATCTTTCCCATTGCCCATCCTCACAATGACCTAGCAATTAACTGCCTGCAGCTTCTGGAAGTTCCCCCATGTCTTCACTGAACCTTCCCTAGAAGGTTCTCCATATCCAACACAGAGCTTAACCCTCAATTACTCACGAAGTTCCATTTTGAGTTGCCATCCCTCCTCATGCAGCGGGCCTCTCACTGTTGTGGCCTCTCCCGTTGCGGAGCACAGGCTCCGGACGCGCAGGCTCAGCGGCCATGGCTCACGGGCCCAGCTGCTCCACAGCATGTGGGATCCTCCCGGACCGGGGCACGAACCCTCGTCCCCTGCATTGGCAGGCGGACGCTCAACCACTGCGCCACCAGGGAAGCCCGGCATTTTTTGAAATAATTTACTGAGAAAGTAAGCTCAAGCATAGAATAAACTTAATATCTAAAAGAAAATATTTTCTCCCTTTTTAAGAAAATGTTGCCATTGATCTTTTGGATACATTATCTATGTATCTGTTTTGAGAACAAAAGCTATAAATCTGATGGAAAAAAAATGTCAGACCTGGTAAGTGAGAATGGAAATCAAGTCTGTTTATAGCATGTGAACAAATCTTTGAGCAAAAGTTACCTCATAAGGCATAGTGTATAGGTGTTTTACTTAATTTCTACTTAAATTATTTATCCATATGAAGACAGTGGTCTTTGAAAAACATTTTTGCTGTATATAGAACTTCATTAATTGGTCTGCTTCTTAGGTCTGCCTCTGCTATTAAAAGATGTTTTGTTTTAGAAATACCCTATGATTTTATTTGACCTTAAATTTTCATCTGTAAAACAACAGAGATCAGTTAATTGATCTTAAAAGCTCCTTCTAGCTCTACCATTTTATAATTTTATCACTGTTGTAACAAAGATGTTGACATATGTGTAAGTAAGATGATTCAGGCAATAATTTGCATAGGCTTTGGATATAGAGCAGTAGCTACAGTGGCAAAAAGACTTTCAAATTACAACAGAGCTGACTTTAAATAACTTGCCTATTAACTACATGTGTCCCCTTGTGCAAGTTACTTTAATTTTCTGAGTTTCATTTTCTTCATCTTTAAATTGGCTAACACATGAGATGAAAGTTCTAAGAAGAAAATAAGTTAAATGTATATAAAACAACCCAGTTGGGTCACAGTAACTGTTAAGTCCTTTTCAAGCTCTAAATGATTGTGCCTTTTCAGTTACCGAATTGGTCTAGAATTTGAGTGCTGCAATTAAATATTGTAGTGACACTTGTGACAAGATTTGTGTTTAATCTCTCAGGTGTGATTTTCCTATTGGACTGTGGTATATTCACCTTTAGAAAAATGCATGTAGATGTAACAGGTTATATGGTGGGACATTTGGTAAAATATAAATATTAAGTATACATATGTTCACATACAAATATATTATTTGTCTTTTGTCATCAGTACTTGTGCACAGATTTTGGGCTATTGTTTTATTTCATGTGTTAAACTTCATGGATTATATAAGTTTACTATAGAAATGGTCCCTTCTTTTACATAAAAGTAATTAAGATGCTCCAAAGGTTACCGTGTTCAATCTTTTGGTTTCACCTTCCCGAAATTGGAAACAGAATATTGTTTATAGAGGTCCTTCACTCCTAAAATTGCATTCTTGCATTTATCTTGGCCTTCAGGGAAAATGCAGGCACATGGATTTAACTTGGTAGAAGAGGACACAACATTTTTAAATGTAATTTTTGTGTTAATGTAAATGCACCCAGAGGACCAAAGGCTGATCCACACTTTAAATCAATTAGAATGGGCAAATTTCAAATTCTAAATACCGCTATGATTACCCATGGGGAAAAAGCCTTATTTAGTATAGGTTTTAAAATGTGCATCTTAAAACATTTTAAACAATAACTGTGTTAAAAACAAAACATACTCAAAAATTGTTAGTATTTTAATGATCTACATGGTGTATCAAACTCCCCTAATTTTAAATAAATTTTACATTGGCTTATTTGAAATATATATATATATATATATATATACATATATATATATGTATATATATAAATTATTAAGCAAGACTAGCATGATTAACCGTGCAATAGCTGCTCTAAAACATTTATATCAGCAGAGCATTAAGAGCAACTCAATAGTAATGAGGGTGAATGAAAAACTTGAGTTTAGGGCTTCCCTGGTGGTGCAGTGGTTAAGAATCCACCTGCCAATGCAGTGGACATGGGTTCGAGCCCTGGTCTGGGAAGATCCCACATGCCGCAGAGCGGCTAAGCCCAAGCACCACAACTACTGAACCTGCACTCTAGAGCCCACGTGCCACAATTACTGAAGCCTGCGAGCCACAGCTACTGAAGCCTGCGTGCCTAGAGCCCGTGCTCCACAACAAGAGAAGCCACCACAATGAGAAGCCCACGCACCACAACAAAGAGTAGCCCCGCTCGCTGCAACTAGAGAAAGCCCGCGCGCATCAACAAAGACCCAATACAGCCAAATACAAATAAATTAATTAAAAAAAAAACAAAACTTGAGTTTAGAAAATTATCTTTAATTCTTGAATTGATTTCATGAAAATCCTCTATCTCTAAAATAGGAATAGAGCAAGCAGTAAGTTAGTAAAATATTAATTGTTTAACATAGAAAAACAGGTGAAAATACTTACTTGTATCTGTTTCTTTGTACTATGTTCTTTCCAGCCAACTTTGGCCCAGACATTTGAGTTTTTATAGCCATTCATCAAGAAGAATTTTATATATTTTGGTGTGTAGTTTGGATATCAGGAGATTTTCCTGGACTGAATAATTTTAAACTATACTATACTATACTAAACTATAAATGTATTCTTAGTTTTGATCTTCTCTTTCTTCATCTCCATCATCAAAGCTAATTTTAACATGTCTTGATATATATTGTTATATACAGAATAATACTATGTTGACAGAAAAAAACCTTTAGGAGTTTATAATCCTATGCAGCACTGATGCGTGCACAGCTATGCTGGATATAGAAAACTATCAGGGGATTTCACAATATACATAATATGTAATGGACAAGGGTCTCCACAGAGTTAAATGGAATGTTTGAGCTTGATCTGCCAGTGCTATCTAAAGAGAAAATGTCAATATGTGATATTCAGCTACAGAGGGATTTGTGATGACTTGCATTTATCATTATTTGTGTTCTCTTTGGATTCATTGGCATTGCATTCTTTTTTCGGTGATTCTCAATGAAGCTGGTAGTATGCATGTGAGCAGTCCCAAAATTTAAAAAAAAAAAAAGTCATGTTTGAGAGTTCCTCTGTAATCAGTAATAGACTTTTTATAATATGAAATAAAACTGGTGTATAAATCTTGAAAATGACATCTGAAAAGAACCCAGATAGGCTGATGAAAAACAAATGGCATCTAATGTATTTTTCACATTGACTGTGGCAGTGATTTATTATGTTGTCTAAGATACTAAATATACATCATAAATCCCTCCAACAGAAGTCTTATTGTATTCATTCATCTCTTTTCCATGAGCCAACATTTCCTCTTTTCATAAACTTCATTATATGAAAAGAATCATTATTTTTTAAATGTCGTTTAAATCCAGTGATTTACATTGGATGTAAAACCCCAATGAGAGTTTTTTTAAAAAACTTTAGTAGAGAAGGTACCCAACTGAAAGTAAATGTTCCATTGAAATGATTTCCTCTCAGTGAGGAAGAAAAAACAAAGTAAAATTTATGGCAGGTCATTGTCCTAGTGTCAGATTCACTCTTGATGACACATGCACCTAACAGAAAGTCGAAAGAGAAAGAAAAATGAGTGTAAAATAACATGCAATATCTGTATATTATACTGTTTAAGTCCAGCAGTATGTTATTTTTGTATACATTCTAATGATAAATTTTATTAACACTTTTATTAGTGACCATACTGCTAATATTTCATTCATTTTTCAATGTTTCAAATATACTATTAAATAACATGAAAAACAAAAGCATTAATAAGCACAGAATACAGAGCTTAGGGCCATGAATTTATTACTGTATATCCACTTGTCTACTAATGAAAGAAAATAACTATTTATATCAGAGAAAATATAAAACGTGTTTTTTGAGCTTAACTTGAGAATTATACATCCCAGGGAACTTATTATGTAATGTATTTTTTCATGGGGATAACATTTTACAAGACAACAAGAACTAATTATCACTGAATTACTGGATTCAAGGTTGTCCAAAGTAGTGTCTGAACTTGTGTTTGAATCTTTTATCAAAGAACATTGCCATCAGAAGTTTGCATCGTTTGTGCATTGTTGAATTAAGCTTTCTGCCAAAGAAGTGTGCTCAGCTTGTTGTGTGGCTTTTAATATAATTTATGTTATTCTGCACAGTGAAAATGTTTATGGAACTTAAAAGCACTGCTTCTCTTAGATCTTATTTCAGATTTTATAATGACATTTTCAAATTTGAGAGTGGTCTTGATAACATGAGATATAGGAAAGAAAATGGGTGTGGAGTAGAAAGAAATATAAATTAAAATAAGGTAGTGTTAAAATAAGATGGATGTTAGAGCAAGAGTAGTGTGAAAAGAAATAGCTTACTAAAGAGTTTGGAAGGGTAATAAATTTGAGTTTGAATCCTGAATTCTAAATTTTGTATTAAAATATGTTATATTCAGATTTAATACCAGATTTTAGTATTCTTGCGATTTTAGTATTCTTTAGTATTCTTGCGATAACAGATATGAAAATCTAATTCTGAAATTAAACAAAATCAAAAATAGACTGCTGTTTATGGATTGATTTTTTATACAATTTTTAAAGGTTACTTTCCATTTACAGTTATTACAAAATGTTGTCTGGATTCCCCATATTGTACAATACATCTTTGAGCCTATCTTATACCCAATAGTTTGTGCCTTCCACCGTCTCCTCACTCCTATGTTGTCCCTTCTCCCCCTCCCCACTGGTAACCATTAGTTTGTTCTTTATATCTGTGAGTCTGCTTCCTTTTTTGTCATATTCACTTATTTTGTTGTATTTTTACAACAAAATAAGTTTGTTGTATTTTTTAGACTCCACATATGAGTGATATCATACAGTATTTGTCTTTCTCTGTCTGACTTATTTTACTTAGCATAATGCCCTCCAAGTCCATCCATGTTGCTGCAAATGATGGAATTTTGTTCTTTTTTATGGCTGAATGGTATTCCATTGTGTATATATGTATATACCATATCTTCTTTATCCATTCATCTGTTGATGGACACTTAGGTTGCTTCTGTATCTTGGCAATTGTAAATAATGCTGCTCTGAACATTGGGGTGCATGTATCTTTTCAAATTACTGTCTTTGTTTTTTTCAAATATATACCCAGGAATGGAATTGCTGGGTCATATGGTAGTTCTATTTTTAGTTTTTTGAGAAACCTCCATACTGTTTTCCACAGTGGTGCACCAATTTACATTTCCATTAACAGTGTATAAGGGTTCCCTTTTCTCCACTTCCTCAGAAACATTTGTTATTTTTTAAGGATACCCATTCTGACAGGTGTGAGGCTATATCTCGTGGTTTTGATTTGCATTTCCCTGAGGATTAGTGATGTTGAGCATCTTTTCATGTTCCAGTTGGTCATCTGCATTTCCTTTTTGGGACAGTGTCTGTTCAGTTCTTCTGCCCATTTTTTAATCAGGTTGTTTGTTTTTTTGATGTTGAGTTATATGAGCTGTTTATATATGTTGGATATTAGTATTGATTGATTCTTGAATGGAATATAAATTTAAGAAGATTCCAGAACTGAAATAGAGTGCTCAGCTTCTACATGAAACTTGGCAGCAAGAGACTAAATAAAGCAAATGGATTGTGAGTGAAAGTATACTTTATAGAAATATTTAAAATATTTAAAAAATATTTGTATCACTTCAATCTTGAGCATGTGTCTTGGAATATGTTTTCAAAAGTTTACTCTCCAAGAACATTTGTGAGTCATATTTAACATATTTATGCTGCTTATCTACGTTGTGTTGGCAATCACTTTGTTCCTTGGATTAGGAAATAGAGAATAATTTATGTCATAGATGCCGATGTCAAGATGCTCACAATTGAAAAGGGAGAACAAATTTCATACATAATACAGTATAACAATATAACTACATTACTTAATGTCTATTTTATAAGTGAAAGGTGTCATGTAATTACAAGCTAGATTTCTAACTAGCTCTAATATCAATTGCATAAATCTATAGAGAATACGCAGGTCAATTTGATAGAATATATTAACATGCAATGGATATTTGGTGAAAAATATGTCTCAAGAATTGGTGACGAGGAACATTCATTGATTCCTGAAAGAAGTGTTGAAACAAAGATGTATTTTTAAAATAGAGTGAGAAAATGTTATGCAAAAAGATTTAGTACTATTACTGCAGTGACAAAGATTATGTGGCTTTAGACTGTGGGAATCAGTAGAAAGCAGAGTAATTAATAAATATATCTTTCAAACTTCAGACAAATAAGTACACTAAAAAGACACACAAAGCCTTCTTATCTAAAATAAAACTTCTTATACTTTCTTTACTCAGACCTGTATGAGCTGGTAAGAGTGACATTCAAACCTGACACTGAAACATGGAGTCTTGGAGATACTTCCTGGGTAAATTAGAGTCAAATACAGAAAGAAAGCTTATGCCAAAATACTACTAGCTGAAAAGCACATAGTGTTTATTGTCAGTGAAAGTACAAGTTCATCATTGGAGGTTGTTAGAAAATTTCTCTGGGTCACGCTTAATTTCTCTTTTCTCTAGATACTCAAGTTTTTAAAATAATTTTTAGTGTTCTCAACCAATGAGTCAGGCAAAACAATTGTGAATATAACAATGGTTATAATATTGGGTATGTGTTCATACTCATATTTTTGTGTTTTGTGGGCTCTCTGGGCATTAAAAATTACTGTCTTAAAATTACATCCTTTAACAAATGTTGCAAAGCATTCTGTGAATCTGAATCTCAACCTAAAGTGGTTAGCTAATCTATCTACAATTATGGTCGACTGAGTTAAAGGACATACTGTCTCCCCAAGTAATATATAATTGCATCATACTAAAATTGGAACTCTGAAACTTCCTATTTCAAATTTGCAAACTTCTTAATCCATTCCTGTTATTTTCAAAAAACGGAAGCTCTTCATTTAATCTGAGAATTTAAGGTAAACTATCAAAAATAAATCATTTCCAGTTCTGTGAGATGGAAGACCTAGACGGCAAAATCTCGTTTTAGAAAACTACTCCTTGCTCAGGAATGAGTTCCTATGCAACTATGCATCAGGCATTTTGCATCTTACTGCTCAGTAAAGGGTTAGATTTCATTTTTCCCTTAATCAGGTCCTGGGCCATTCTTCCCTTCCCCAGCGATTCCCCCTTCCATTCCATACCTAAAATGCCATTTCTCTGAAATGGGCCAAAATGTTGTTTTTTTGGTTCAATGCGTCAGACACTTTACTTATGACATTTTATTTACTTTGGTAAATAAACACATTGTGCTCCCTAAGAGTTAAATTGCAATGCTAATTTTATTTATAACCTGGTTAAATAGTTCACGAGGCAATGCTAGTAATTAATATTTTTTTCCTCTGGTAGTTTTTACATATTTATGGTTCTTGTGCTCTGGCCCACCTTTTTATAAAAAAGCAGTATTTTACACAAAATGAAAATTAAACATAGTTGAAAGTAAACTCCGTATTAGGCTGTGTACTTTTATTTCAGCCACTTACTGGCTTTTCATTGAGGGTTGACCTACCCCGATGCTGCACTGTTTAAATTATGTATTCATGGCAGCAATGTCCTCCAAAAGATCAATATAGACAGCTAACTTCTCATTTCTTTCTAGCCCATGCATACTACAGAACACAAATGTTATGATAGAAGCCATCCTAAGTAGAATGCTGCGGGGGTGCGGGGGGAAGAGAGAGGCAGTCAGACTGCCTCAGTAATAGTCTAAAAAGAAAATAATGTGATTTCAGTTAGGAGAATAATAGAATACTGCTCCACAATTCTTCTCACCAAGAGCTAGAACATTCTACTGCAGAAATATGTTTGGATGAAGCTGAAGAAACATATGTATATATTTCTTATTTTGTGTGTATACACAAATATGTATAAATGGATGAATACATGTTAAGGTTTCCAAGATATTGTGAACTCCTGATTAAGTGCTATAAACAGTTTGATGTTCTAAGTAATGGTGTAACCAGGATCAGAATACCATTCAAATGTTTTATGCTAGCCTATTGCATAATTTAGAATACAAGAAAAATAATAAATTTTACCAGGGCTAATTCTTTAAATATGGAAATATGGATGAATAGAGAATAAGCAAGGAAAAATATTTTCAATAAGAAGTCCAGGAGAGATGTCTAGATGCAGAACTCTTGTACATATACTGCTACTTATGTATGAATGACAGAGTAGATGATAGGTGATAGATAGATAGATAGATAGATAGATAGATAGATACGTAAATGATAGATAGACAGACCTCAGTATTTTCCTTCAATATGAAAGAAAAAGGAAAGGAATTAGGCCATCTGCCCTGGCTTTTCCCACAAGACTAGACTGAAGGATGCCGGCAGTTTGGATCTCGTGAACTTTGAGCTTAGCCAACAGAAATGAAACGTCTCTTTCTCTCAGCTACTGTTCAAGACAATTGTAGTCAGCCAGGTTTGGATCATGGGTTCTACCTTCAGCCAGTTACTATGATTAGGAGGCAGTCAACAGCACAGCTTCATTTCGGAATAAAATATTGGATTCAGAAGGAAGCAATTTGAACCCCCCCCAAAAAAAGTTGGGGGTGGTGGTGCTACTACTTTCCAGAAGAATAAAACGGTGCTGGGTATAAAAATAATTTATTCCTATTAGAGGTATGTTAACCTAATAGGAAATCCACACTTCAGAAAACCAAAACCCTTAATATTTAACTATCAACGGGGGCTTCCCTGGTGGCGCACTAGTTGAGAGTCCGCCTGCCGATGCAGGGGACACGGGTTCGTGCCCCAGTCCGGGAAGATACCACGTGCCACGGAGCGGCTGGGCCCGTGAGCCACGGCAGCTGAGCCTGCGCGTAAATTTAACTATCAAAACCTACTCACTTAAAGTAATATTCTCTTCATTAATACTGACTTCGATTTTCCAACTTTATCTCTATTTATGTGTCTTTCTCTTTCTAGTCTTTCTTTCCCTTCTTTCTGATAGTCAACAATTATTTCTCATATGGCTTTGGTGATAAATATCATGACAGGTATAGAGCCCTGTGGTAGGCTGAGTAATGGCCTTCCAAAGATATCCACATCCTAATCCCTGAGACCTATGAATATGTATATTACCGTATATGGCAAAAGGAATGTTACAGAGGTGATTGAGTTAAGGATCTTGAGATGAGGAGATTATCCAGATGGGCCCAGTGTAATCATCTGGGTTTTTATCAGAGGGAGACAGAAGGGGTCAGTCAACAGTAAGAGATGTGAGCATAAAAGAAAGAGTTGGAAGATGCCAGAAAGGGGCCATGAGCCAGGGAATGCAGACAGTCTCTAGAAGCTGGGAAAGACAGGGAAACATCTTCTGGAGCCTCGAGAAGGAAGTACCAGGCTGGCACTTTGATTTTAAACTTTTGACCTTCAGTACAGTGAGAGAAAAAAATGTGTATAGGTTTAAGCCTCAGAACTGGTGGTTATTTGTTACAACAGTGACAGAAAATGAATACAAGTGGTGCCAGAGGAGATTCAGGGAGACAGGATTTCTTTCTTGGCTCAATGGTTGGAGAGTGAACTGGAAAGAAAATTAGAATAGTACTTTGAATGGTTTAAAGGGTTTTATTTGAAGTAGATTGATGAGGTTGTATTCTTCTGTTCCTAAGACCTTAATAATCAAAGACTGATATGTGTGGTACTAGTTTTGAATGATGAGTGATATAAATTGGCTATCGGTAGGAATTCAGTATGTTACTTGAATGAATCAGTGCAGTAATGAATGAACACGTAAGAGTCTTGTCATAAACTAATAGAAGTACCTTGAAAATGGGAATCAGTACCATATATAGTGGAGGTCTTTGAATATTAGACTACAGAGTGCACTGTAAAGCACAAACAACTTCGAAGACAATGAAAGTAGGAGACTAGATAGCAAGACCCATTTACTTATCAAAATCACATATCTGGGTCTTAGTTTTCTGAGTTGTGAACTGAGAAGATGGAACTAGTTGTTCTGTATGGCATTATTTCATATAAAGTAGAAAGATAATGAAGGCCCTTTGGGCATGGAACTAATTAAAAGGTTTCACTTATCTAATATTAGTGAAAGAATATGATTGAGAGTATTTCTCAGTCTTTAATGGGTATGTGATTTATCCTGATAGCTTAATAAACAGATTTTGAGTTAGTAAGTGTAGAGTGTGGCTGTGAGAGTCTGCATTTCTATCAAACTCCTAGGTTATGCTGAGAATTCTGTTTAAAATACAGATTATCAGGGTTTGCCTCTTTAGTGTTTATTTCATTGTCTGTTGTGAAAGCACTGAGCCTGCATTTTTTTATAAGTGTTTCAGGAAATTCTTACAGTCCCAAGAAGTTTGGAAATCATAGTACTAGGGTATTTAATCCATATATTTGACCTACTAATTACTAATCAGGCAAAATTGCTTTAAAAACACTGAAACATCTATTACCAGCATAGACATTAGGCAGTAACTGATCAAATTGTGTACGCTCTGAGAAAATATACTGAGCCTACATTTTTTTTGTTGTCTTTCAGGTATAAGGAGAAAACTTAATGAAGGCTAGCAAAAAATGTGAGAGGAAAACTGTCAGGAAAAACAAAAGAATAACACAACTGAAGCAAATATAAGTTGCCACAGACTTTTAAATGATATTTTGATTGAGATACTAAACTTTTGATTAAACATTTAGATTTGTGTTTTTGTGTATGTGCACGTGTGTGTACACACACACATGTACACACAAACCCTCACTCCCAATGAATATTCTCAAACTTTTAAAATTAGGGACAAAAGCAAAAATATGCAACTAACTTTTATTTTTCTCGTATTTAGTCCTTACAAAATATATACTCATACTTACTGATTAATATAATGTAAGAAAAAAATTATTTTCAACAGAAAATAATTAGAATTCCACAGTGTTCTTTTATTTATTCTCTTAACAGCAATATCTGTTTTTCCTCTTCTTGGTTGTGGAAAGAATGTAAAATAGCCTGTGCTTAACACAAATCTTTAGGAAAAATGGGTATTGTTTTATACCTCCAGGCTCATAACAGTGGAGGGAATGCTGAGTGAGTGACTCATCCTTGGTTTAAAATGGCCTTTTCCCTTTCCTGGGAATGATGGTATGTGTTGCATGCTTAAGAGGATAAGAACTTAAAAGCACAGTTTTATTTGTGTCCATTATTTTAAAGTCTCTCTTCTTTTCTATTGTAGGTTAAAATTGGAAACCTAAAATGTAGTTTCGTTTGGCCTGGGATTTTTAATCCAGGAGTGGTATTTTGTAGATTAACCTATACTTTAATAATATTTTAGGACCATGGCAGTGTCTCTTGAGTGCTTTACTTATATTAAAAAATAGCATAAAATATCATCCATAAGAATAGGCAATTTCCTTTACTTACAGTTTGGTCTACTTCCAGATGTGTTAATGTCTTATATTATCAGTCCTGCTGTCCAAGTCATATCAGAATCACAAATGGGCACGTACAGATAAATCATTTAAAGTAACTGCACCTAAGAGCTCCTCTCCCTAGCACTAAAATACTAATGATGCCAAATATTACACTACTGTATTGACTTTCAGGCAAGATAACCACATTTTAAAATTTAATTATTCTTCATATTACCCCTAGCAACTTGGTAAGGAACAGTTGTTATTAGAGCTGCATTTAAACTGGAGAATACATGTCAAAAAGACTAAGTTTATCAGCATCTTTAGCAGAAACAGATATAACAGCATCTTAAACACCAGATAGTGCCATGAACCAAATCATTCTGCCTTACGAAAAAGGAAACCCAGAAAATAATTTTATTTAGAGATATTAAAATGCACTATAAAGTATCCTTGGAAGATAGTTTGCTTTTTGAATAATGAAAATCACAAGACATTTTTTATGACACATTATCCTGGATGAAAGATCCCTGTAAACATAACAACAACCTTTCTGTGACAATGGATATCTTAGGGATTTTTAGCAACTTGAGGATTAAGTTGTCAGGACATCTAAGAGTAATGAAGCAAGGCTATAGCCATGATTGGAAAAGTAGCAACTGTCATTCATATTAACCAG
This sequence comes from Lipotes vexillifer, assembly GCF_000442215.2. Lineage (NCBI taxonomy): Eukaryota > Metazoa > Chordata > Mammalia > Artiodactyla > Lipotidae > Lipotes > Lipotes vexillifer. The sequence goes on along the minus strand of NW_006784763.1, from coordinate 2,635,696 downwards.
CATACAGGAATATATGGTCATTTTTTATATTAAGACAATGTTTATGATTTTGTCTGGGTTCAGCATTGATTGTAAAACAATCTGATATTTTAGTTGATCTTCATGGCCACACAGTGGCCTTGTCTGACATTAGTGTTCTGTGAAAATGTTTATGTTAAACAGAACATAAAAGCTTAGCCGTGTCTACCTGGCCAGGTTCTAACAAACCGAGGCCCCACCAATAGTGTCAGGATAGTTTCTAGCTGTCAGGGGCTGTGCTTCTTTCTCACTTTTATCAGTGATACATGTGCATTCCTGGAATATATCCTATTTGTTCATGATGTATTATTCTTTTGTATACATCACTGCATTTCATTTGCTAATATGTTTTTGATTACCATTTATTTTCATGAGAATATTTGGATGGTAATTGGTTTTCTCATAATAGGTGTGATGATGTCTATAATATTCTATATATGTTTAATATTGCAGGGTCTGTAGTGGTGTCTATTTTCATTACATATTTTAGTAATTAGTTTTTGTCTCTGTTTTTCTAGATAAGCCATGCTATGAATAAATTGATTTTGTTAACATTTTTTATTTTTTTTATTTTTTATTTTATTATTTTGTTAACATTTTTTAAATTGGCTTAGCTTGTTTTCTTTATTGTACATTTATTTTTTTAGTCTTTTTTTCTTGTCTTTATTTTATTATTATTCTCATTACTTTGGGTTTGATTTATTGTTTTTTCCCTGCTTTATCAGATGGAAGAATAGATAATTTTTTAGCTTTTCTTTATTTCTTAATATGTACATTTAATGCCACAAATTTGTAACTTCTGCTTTAGCTAGAAAGATATCAAAATTTTAAACCTATATGGACCAAATAATTTTAATTTTCCAGTGTATTTAACTACCATTTGATCCAGCAATTCCACTCCTTGGTATGTATCCAAAGAAAATAAAATCCCTAATTAGAAAAGAAATATACACCCCTAGGTTCATTGCAGCATTATTATAGTAGTAAAGATATGGAAGCAAGCTAAATGCTTGAATAAAGAAGATGTTATATATATATTGGATATATCTCCTCAGACAAGAGAAATATTAGCAAAAATAAACAAGTGGAACTACACCAAACTAAAAAGGTTTTGAATGGGGATATTGCCAAATTGATCTCTGTAAGATCAATTATTTCCATTCAGCACTTTTAAACATTTCACATATTTAAACTTTTTTTGATTTTCATTTAAAAATTAGACCTCAGTATGTTTGTAAATCCTTTTAAGTTTGCATATCTTCATTTCTACCCAGTCTCCCATCCTTCACCCTCTAATTTGGTTTTAAGAATTTCTTTTTCTTTTTTTTTTTTCTTTTTTTTGGGGGAAATGAAAGGCATATTAAGGTATACCTCAAGTTTTTGTGATTTTTTTCTTTATACTTTTTCTTTGATTTTCACAGAATTTACTGGGTCTGTGAATGGATTTCTAATACATTTGGAAATTTTCTTAACCACCATCTGTTTATTGCTTTTGCAACAATCTCTCCCTTTTTTCTTTCTAGGCCACCAATTATACATATCCTAGGTCTTTTCCCATTAGCGTCTAACTTTTTATTTTTTTATTCTCTTCTCGCTGTGTGCTTTAATTTGGTAATTGAAGGTATCAGTGTACTTTCCCATTCACTAGTACTGTATTGTGCTATTGTCATCTTCTATTAAAACCTGCTAATGAGGTTTAATTATGTGTGTGTGTGTGTATACACATAAATATATTCAGTCCTATCATCACTATTTAAATAGGGTCTTTTTAAGTTGCAATCCTTTGAAATTCTTCATCCTTCTCTTTTTCTATCTTTGTTTTTATTTTCTTGTACTTAATATTCAGAAATTTTAAAATCCTTTTTCAGATAATTCCAGTATCTGGATTACCTGTGGGTCTGTTCTTTCTTTTTTTCTTGATTATTGGATATACTGTCCTTTGGTATTCATATACATATTCTATCCATTGCTGGGCATTAGACATTTTTAAAAATGTTGTACACCAGAGGGCTCATCATGCCCTATTCTTTGGTGCAAGATGATAGATATAATCCATTCGAACAGGCTGTATTGGATAAAAAACTGGATAAAAGCCCCCATTAAGGCTCATTCTGCCTTCTACTCACCCTGAATTCCAGCATTTTACAAAATGAGTCTGGTATAGTTACTAGGACCCCTTTATCTGATGGGTCATCATTTTATTGTTATTTCATATTACTTCAGAAATTTTTTCTCTGCTTTTCAGAAGCTTTTTCTGTAGATTTTTCCTCCCATCCCATGGAGTCCCAGTGTATGTGAAAAATTCTGAGGGGAAAGTGATCATGTGCTTGAGCCACTCAAATCTCCATCAGAAGCTCCCTGTATACCTTTATGCTTCTCAACAGCCCTCTGCCTGTTTTGAACTGTGCTTTGGAAAGAATCATCAGTCACTTGGCCGTGTTTGGAAATGGCAAATATACCTGGGAGTAAAAACAACTCCAGAAAGTCAGCTTCTTTCTCTGAGCTTCTCCCTCCTCTAGAATCTGAGCCACACTAGATCTTGTTAAGCAGCTCTCTGTTGTGTTTGAATAGATGCTTTCTATATGTTATCTGGCTTTTTTAGTTTTTCCAGGTGGGAACATTCATCTGTGGACAGATATTCCATCCCAATGAGAAGCAAAATGTATGTGATATTTTTTATTAAGTACTGACTATATGACAGACTCTAATTAGTGAAGGGTAGTTGTTATCCCATTATTTGCTACTAATCTGAGGTCTTCTCACCTTCACTCTTCAGCTTTTGATTAAAGGCAAGAGCTCAGAGTAGTGTAATACAGGGAGTTTTTTCTTTATTTGTACTGTTTTTTGTTTTTTGGCTCTAAGTATCTCAGACACATGAATATATTCTTAAATATGATCACAGAATAATTTTTACTGAATATTGCAAATTTAATTTAGAATGGAAGATTTCTAATTAGGAAAATTCTGTAGTATGACTGTAATATACAGCTGGTGTGGAGAAAATATAATAATAATCAAGATGGTGATGATTGTATTAATGATCAATTATTATTATTATTAATTTTTACATCTTTATTAGAGTAAAATTGCTTTACAATGGTGTGTTTCTGCTTTATAACATAGTGAATCAGTTATACATATACATATGTTCCCATATCTCTTCCCTCTTGCATCTCCCTCCCTCCCACCCTCCCTATCCCACTCCTCCAGGCGGTCACAAAGCACTGAGCTGATCTCCCTGTGCTATGCAGCTGCTTCCCACTAGCTATCTACCTTACATTTGGTAGTGTATATATGTCCATGCCTCTCTCTCGCTTTGTCATAGCTTACCCTTGCCCCTCCCCATATCCTCAAGTCCAATCTCTAGTAGGTCTGTGTCTTTATTCCTGTCTTACCCCTAGGATCTTCATGACATTTTTTTTCCTTAAATTCCATATATATGTGTTAGCATACGGTATTTGTCTTTCTCTTTCTGACTTACTTCACTCTGTATGACAGACTCTAGGTCCATCCACCTCATTACAAGTAGCTCAATTTTCTTTCTTTTTATGGCTGAGTAATATTCCATTATATATATGTGCCACATCTTCTTTATCCATTCATCCAATGATGGACACTTAGGTTGTTTCCATCTCTGGGCTATTGTAAATAGAGCTGCAATTAACATTTTGGTACATGACTCTTTTTGAATTATGGTTTTCTCAGGGTATATGCCTAGTAGTGGGATTGCTGGGTCATATGGTAGTTCTATTTGTAGTTTTTTAAGGAACCTCCATACTGTTCTCCATAGTGGCTGTACCAATTCACATTCCCACTAGCAGTGCAAGAGTGTTCCCTTTCTCCACACCCTCTCCAGCATTTATTGTTTCTAGATTTTTTGTTGATGGCCATTCTGACTGGTGTGAATTATTGATATCTGTAAAGTTCCAGGCACTGTGAATATTCTTATTTTGGTATTATTTTAATTATTTTTCATATCATTCCTTTAAGATACATATGATTATAACTCACACTTTCAAATGATGGGACTAATATTTACAAAAATTAATGTACTTCCCATAAGGGATAGAATCATTGAATAGTGTATTTCAGATAGTACCCATGCACTAATTCCATGCACCTTTGACAGACTGTTCAAAAATAAATTCGGGATTAGTTTCTAACCAAGGAAAGGGTTGTTTGTGTAACACATGTTCTATATTTCTAGAAACCTTTAATAAGGTGCCCAAGTTCAACAGCTTTATTTTATCTGAAAGCTCCATTTGTGTGTTCTTGAGCAGAAGCTAAATCCAGAGGAAAATGGTAAATGAATGAAGTGCACTCTCCCCTCACAGATAGCAAAGTGCACATTCCAAGGAAGGAGATTTATGGAGGAAGAAGTCAAATTCATTTAACTAAATGTATATAAAATTTTGAATAATATTCAGAACTTAACTATCATTCTTATTACATAATCACCAAAAATACAAAGATGTTAAATCTAGGGATTTGAAGAATCCCAGAGCACTCTAACTTTGTACTAAACAACATGATCTAAACCACTTCCACTTCTGTTTCCTGTCAGTCAGTGTTTTGTGCTTTAGTGCAGAGGTACCTTAAATCATGTTATAGATGGTAAACCTAATGTAATAGAAACTTCCAAAACTTCACACAGTGTAAGGAACATTTTGTATCCATGGAACATTTGTATCAGACCAAGACACTTACATGAAACTCTTAACAATTATTTGGAATTTTTTGTCATATTTTTTCAAAAATTGTTTGATAACTTCTTACGTGTGAAAGGAATTAATTGGCAATTGCTATCATTTTCAAAAATTACTAGTTATATTCTTACTATTTTTAAAGAAACCACTTCCCATGTAAGAATCATTTTTTATTATCCTTGAAAATTATATTAAATAGCAATTTGAAGAAAAGACATCTGAAAGTCTCCTCCCAGAATGTTTAATAAGACAAAATAATAATAATAAAAAAGAATTTGAAACATAAGGCACAATTATCTAAATATGGAGAATTCCCTTATTTTTACAAAATCAAAAGTATCCATTACTTCTTTCTGTTATTCACAAGAGATGTGAATGAATGCAAAGATTTTGCACATCTCACTTTTGACAGAGGTCAGGTCTACATTCCAGCCACAAGGCCCCAGATCCTATTGAGAATGAAATGTGAGCACAGAAAGCTCATTCTTGTCTTATCTTGGACAGCAGCTCTGCAGTTTTTCTGGTAGTTTGAATATTCTAAAGGATTATACTGAAGATGGGAATTTTCTCAGGTGGTTATTTGTTCTGTTTTCATCAGACACACTAATATACAAACCAGAGAAAGTTTAGAGGTATTGGTTTTCCTTATCAGCTAGTATCTCTATTTAGGACTTATAGTAATGGTTTGCAGAAGTTTTCATTTGTGATAGAAAGAATTTTTCCATTTCTTTTGTAGTAAGCTACCTGCAATTTTCTTGTATTAGTTAAACTCAGTTTAATGGATTATGAAATAAAATACAGTTATTTCTTGGAAAAATAATTTCCTTTTTTTTTCAAAACAGAGGCTGTATTGGTAATTCTCACTAGCTATCAGCAGCAATAACAGTCTTAGAAGGAAAGGTTTGTCCCAAAGAGCAAAACTTAGTATTAATAACAACAACCAAAAAAAGGTACAAAAGGCCCCAGAAAAAGCTATCATACTGCAGTATTGATAGTGGGAAAGCACATAGTTGTCTCCTTGAAAGCCTTATCAGACCACATATATTAGCTCACATAAAACTGTCCAATTAGGTCAAGATCCAGAAAAGGAAACATTTTCTCAAAGGCATTTTGGTAGTTAAAATAAAGTCAGTAAAATAATGATCTTTACTCTTATTAACACTGTAACTCATAATCCTGAGGACGAGAGAATGTTTGCTCATAAAAGTAAGGCAAAATTATATTTAAATATTTTCTAAATTTTTGTCTTTTAAATATTAGTTGATTTGTTTTATTATGATTATTTTTTCTGATAATCAGCTATGCAGTTTTTTGGTTTTTTTTTTTCGGTACCGGGGCCTCTCACTGTTGTGGCCTCTCCCATTGCGGAGCACAGGCTCCGGACGCGCATGCTCAGCGGCCATGGCTCACAGGCCCAGCCGCTCCGCGGCATGTGGGATCCTCCCGGACCGGGGCACGAACCCCCATCTCCTCCATCGGCAGGCGGACTCTCAACCACTGCGCCACCAGGGAAGCCCCAGCTATGCAGTTTTTATTCCACGTTTTTTAGCATGAATATGAGTAAAATCCAAGTCTCAGAACATTCAAGACACACACAAATGTGGCACAGAAAATTCATTTTTTAAAGATGATTTTTATTAACAATACTCTTTCAGAGGCTCTGACATAGCATATAGAATTATTTTTTAAATAGATAAAATAATTTTTTGCTTTAATTTGTGTTATATTAGGTGAATTTTGCATTGTGTGGAGCTCCCACTTACATCTTAGCCTAGCAGCAGCCTCTAAATCACAGCCTGTTAGCTGTGCACAAAAAAAGCATCATTTATGGCAGTGGGTATGGGCATCTGGCTCTATTAAATCGGATGTATCATAGATGCACTTAACTTTTTGGGAATGTTTTTAGATGTAAAGCACATGAAGAAGATGCCTTTCCATTTAAAGGCGAAAAAAGTATCATGCTCATTGGTTTAAAGTTCATATGTATGTGTAAATGCGTATATATCATAAATACTTACAGACTTTGAGATGCTATGTTGTGTACTTAAAATAGATTTTTGTTCTCCATTAAGAAATCATTATTGTGAAAATTTGTCTTAAAGAGTTTCTTTCTAACCATTCATAACAAAATTACTCATATTATCTTGTTTCAAAGATTTTATTCCTAGTTTTGTTTATGGTTACAAACATTCTTAATAATTTTAGAAAATAGCATATGACAAGATGTAAAGCATAGAAAAGAAAAAAATATTTGTAATGACATATTTGAAGTGTTGACATGATACATTTTATAGGAGATGTTATAATAGGTATCCATTTTTATATAATTCTGAATATCCCAGATGAGGACTTAAGTTGTAGATAAAAAACAACAACATTGCAGAAACAATTTATCAGCTTTTTACACTCTCTAACCTACTTAGTGTTACTTAGATCGATCACTATGTTTATATTCAGGCTTTAAAACAGAAATTCTAAGACTAAAACCACAAGACATCTCATGATTCGTTCCCTACTTACAAGGATCAGGCCCAGAGACACAGCTTTATAAACTTATTCTCCCTCCTCAATCAAGAAATAGTGGGGTCTAGGGAATATACATTTTTAGATCTGCTTTTGAATGTCTGATCTTTAGTGAAGATCCCATAGATCTTCCTTGGGAGGGAAACCTAAGAGTAAGGCCTGTCCCAGCAGCACTGAAGGAATTAATCAGACAATCCCATCATAATATCCTCAGCTCTCTAGCATAATACAGAGGTTTTATACTTATATTGATATGTTACTTTAAGATTCAAGTGTAAGGCATTGACTGTTGGCCACATCCTTGTACAGGTTATCAGCAAGGAAAGAATTCTGAAACAAATGATTAGTATGGAAACACTGTGTTCATTATGTCTTTGGACCTATTTAGTATGTCTAAAAATTGCTACACTATACATTTAACTAGTGTTATAATTTCCTGACATAAGACCACTGATATTGCAAGTTGGTCATTGATTTATTTAGGGCGAGATGATTGAAATTTCTTTTGATAGGAGATCAAAGAAAAGCATTAACAAAGGGCTGAACCTTTAGGTGGTAATACCAGTAGAACATAAATAATAATAGCAACATTAATTGAGAGCTTACTATACTAGGTATATCACATTCTGAGTCAGTTAATCACCCCCAAAATTCCATAATGAAATAAGGACTATAGTATCTCCATTTTAGATATAATGAAATCAAAGATCATAAAATTTATGTTTCTAATAACCACATATCTAATAAGACAAGAAGTCAGGATTCAAACTCAGAAAGTCTGAGTTGGTAACTCACACTTTAAAATAATGACAGGGCTTCCCTGGTGGCACAGTGGTTCAGAGTCTGCTTGCCGATGTGGGGGACACGGGTTCGTGCCCCAGTCCGGGAAGATCCCACATGCCGCGGAGCAGCTGGGCCCGTGAGCCATGGCCACTCAGCCTGCGCGTCTGGAGCCTGTGCTCTGCAACGGGAGAGGCCACAACAGTCAGAGGCCCGCATACCGCAAAAAAATAATAATAAAATTAATTAATTAATTAATTAAAAAATTTTAAAAATTAAATAATGACAAATAATTGAAGATAACAAAACAAGATTAAATAGCATCAGTGATCTGATAAAGGTAATTATTTTACAGATCATAATAATTTATAACTTTTTAAAAAATTCTGTATGAAAATGATACATTTGTGTCTGACAAACAAGGTTCATGCCACATAATTATGATACCCAAGTTGTATAATTTGTATACCCAAGTTGTTTACAGTGTATTCAGGAGAAAAGGTTTTATTCTGTTTCCAGAGGGAAACTCAGGCAAGCCTCATTACTTTTCAGGTTACTTTTATGTAAACAAGTGTCTATATTCACTGTAAGTCATTAAATGATCTTTAATTTAATCATTAGATTGCCCACTTCCATACAACAGTGTCAACCTGTCCCTCATGAGTCACCTATGGTGGACAGGGATGCAGTCTCCTCTGTTCTCTTGACCACATTGGAGAGTAAAGAGAAACACAAAAATTACATTTAGCAAGCACTATTTCTATCAATACATCCTCTTGCAGTATATGGGCCCAGAAGTGTTTAAATCTCTACCTTTGTGGGTGCTTTAATGGCTTTTTAGGAACTGTCCAGTGCTGAAAACCTCTTAGCTGTATTTCACCTGAATGAGTGATGCATTCAGCTCTGGTTAGTGGCTCCCCACCAAATTCTGCTTTCTTGCATTGGCCTACTTCATCTAAACTGGGAAGTTAATGTCATTCAGGTCCCCAAATGAGCTGATATAATGTTTGTTCTCAGAAACATCTCAGCAGGATTGAGATCAATTAACCCATAGCAATAACTCCCTCATCAATATATCCTTTATTAGCTTTTCCCCAGTCTCGTCTCACTTCTCTAATTCCTCATTTTGCTTCCTGGCATCATCAACCAACTAAATTACCTGCACCCAAGACCTTTTCTTAGAGCTTATTGGGAAGAAATTCCAAATGAAGACCAGTATCAATTGTCATTGATGTTATTATAAGTTCCTTGATAAGCATGGAAATAAGATATAAAAGTTATTACCACTGCAAAATACATGATTAAAATAAATTCACAGAACTCTAGAAAAATTATTTGATTTAGATTAGAAAATCAGTTTATTCAGTGACTTGTCATAGTATAATACACTTACCTTTTAAGATTATTTTTCACCATATTTGGAATTGCTCCTCATGTTTGCCTTTTTTTTTTTTTTTTTGTACGCGGGCCTCTCACTGTTGTGGCCTCTCCCATCGCGGAGCACAGGCTCCGGACGCGCAGGCTCAGCAGCCATGGCTCATGGCCCAGCTGCTCCGCGGCATGTGGGATCTTCCCGGACCGGGGCACGAACCCATGTCCCTTGCATCGGCAGGCGGACTCTCAACCACTGTGCCACCAGGGAAGCCCATGTTTGCCTTTTAAACATTAACTATAGTCACATTTTCACAATGTCCTTGTTTCAGAAAAATTAGGATTAATAATATGAAACAAAGACATTTGTTAATTTGGTGACTGAGAAATTTAAAACAAAGTTAGTTGTCTGGAATATTCCTTATCTAAGCACTTTAGTGATATAAATATTAAGTTGATAACATTGTCGGTATTGAATTTTCACTTTATTTAACCTGTTATTAGTATGGCCCATAAATTTACTTATCTCACATAAAAATTGTAGTGAAATACATATACTTTAAAATGTATAGTTAGGGCTTCCCTGGTGGCGCAGTGGTTGAGAGTCCGCCTGCCGATGCAGGGGACACGGGTTTGTGCCCCGGTCCAGGAGGATCCCACATGCTGCGGTGCGGCTGGGCCCGTGAGCCATGGCCACTGAGCCTGCGCGTCCGGAGCCTGTGCTCCGCGATGGGAGAGGTCACAACAGTGAGAGGCCCGCGCACCGCAAAAAAAAAAAAAAAAAAAAAAAAAAAAAAAAAAAAATGTATAGTTAAACACATATGCTTTAAAACTTTGTTACCATGTAACTGCTTTGCTGTGTGATTTATGATTTACAAACTTGTCAATGAAAGAGAACAATTCAGTAAATCAACTATGAAGATTAAATTGATCAAATCCTTTTGTTTTAATGGCTGATTTTAGAAAATTATCTCATTAAAACAGTCTTTGCTCTACTTAATTATATGGCCCCAGACTGTTAGAGTTTTAGAGCTATATTTGCATAAACCTAACCATGGTTACCTATCAAATATTTTCCAAAAGGTTCTCAGTAATATTGCCTTTTATTTCCTTTTCTATGGGGATGCTGCAGAGGCATAATGCAGCCAGTAAGAAATTATTTGTCAGCCAAACCACATTCCCATCTAATTATGCCCACCTGGTACATGGGACCTCTACACATGTGCTAAGAGTGGTAAAATGAATGTGCTGTCTTTTTTAATGCAATCAACAGTGATGTGGAAATGTGATTTTTTGCTTGCTGCTAAGTTTTATTAAATGCAATGGAAAAACTAACAACAAGGTTTTCAAGGATCATAAGGAAGATAAAAACACAAAACATGGCAAAATCCTTCATAAAATTCACTAAGCATTCCAAACTTTCAAAGACACATCTTTGGTATATAGAAAGAGACAAAATGCTAAATTGTCTCAAAAGGAAATTTACAATTTTCTAGCATGATATATGGTGACCTATTCAAGAAAATATATATATTTTGAAAAGGTTGCTTTCTTCAAATTTATTCACTTGATGAATAAAAAGCCCAGTATTTTTCATCAGCATGCTGGATGTCAATTCTACTTTTTGTGTGGTCCATTATTTCACCTGAAAGCTGTTCAGCGGCACACAGACATCTGCGTTGTCCTGCCTACTGAGAGTCCAAGTGGTCTGGCAGGCATTCAAAATGATTAGCAATAGAAAACCTCATTTGGAAAAGAGAAACATTCATGGAGACTTGAGTTCAGTGACTTTCCTTTGTGTCTAAACTGCAGGGGGGCAAAGATGTTATTTTTAAGCATAAAAAGGACATACCTTAAGAGAAAATGTTGATAGTTTTGATGCACTCGTTAATGAGTACCAGCTCTCTTGTTCTCTCTTAAATGTTGACATCTAAAGAGCTCTGAAATATGACTAATATAGTGCTTTGCAATCTTTCCCCTATTATCGCCCATATATTTTATGTCTTTAAATTAATTTTGTTATTTACTCAACATTTTTAAAGCCTATCTTGAAGGTTCTCATATTTTTAACGTTGTTCAAATTTTGTAGTCACAGAATTGTCCCCAAACTCGTCAGATTTGCCAATTTAAGTTTTGATTACAGTCTGCAATTATGACTCAACTCTAAAAGTGTTCTCAGATTTCACTATGTGATATTCATTGATTCAGTCATTATCTATTATTTTATGATTTCTTCCAATGCATATTTTCTAAGCATGTAATTTCTGTAATGGTTTCCTGGCAGACTGCATTGTTCCAAGTATTCAGCATCACTTTCTCTGAGAGGATAATACATACCAATCATTCATCTCAAACATCATCAGATGACTTGCTCTAGCCAGTGAAATGTGACACTTCTCACTACTGAACAGACACCTTAAGAGCCAGTACATTGTTGACAAGTTTTCTTTCTGCTTCGCCTTGATGATAAGAAAATGCTCTACAGAGAACATCTCCATCAACCTGAGTCCTGAAAAAAACACAATGAAGAGTAAACTGAAATCACTATGGACATGTAGAGTGGATAAGAATAAATCTTTATGGTAAAGCAATGAAATTTAGAGTTGTTCCATGCTTCAACATAATGTAGTCTATTGTGTCTGAAACAGGACTCACTATTTTAGAGTTAAAAGATTCTGGGGAGTTTCTTTGGCAGGCAGGGTGATGTAAGAGGAAAAAAAAATACAAAAACTTGTATTTAAATCCTGACTCCATTTTTTGAAACTTATTTGGTCTTGTACAAATTATTTTATTCTGTGAGCCTCAGATTTTGTATCTGAGTAAAATTTATAATAACAAATATGTCAGTGGTTCAAGCAGAAAAATTGATTTCATGCCCAGTCCCAGTTTTATTCATTTTAAAATGTAATTGCACAATTATTTTAACTATTAGAAATTTCATACAGGAGAGGTCTAGTCTGTTGTGTGCCAGTTCAGCTAGAATATGGTAGACAGATTTTTTTCATCTTTACTTCATATTCCCTGTCCTATATACTTTATGAAAGGGATGACGTGTACTAAAAAATCCTGGCTATTATTTGCACAATATTGTAACTGTGACATCACACAAGTTATTGGCTTCTCACAGCAGAATCCTAGGACAACGTATAGAAAGGCTGATTAAATTTAGTTATGGTGACAACCCCACTGGCACTCATCAACATTAAGTGAAATAGCAGTAAATTTAAAATGGAACAATGCAAAATAAAATTTTAAGAACAAAACTTTCTTCTTGAAAAGAAAGGAGAAATATACTGTTTTATCAAACAATGGTAATAACCTAGCAGATTTCAGTTCAAATTTCTTCCAGGAATGGTTATATCTGGTCTTTTTCTTATAGCATTTAACATACAAGATATATGAAAATAATGCCAACATTATTAGACAAGTAGGAAATATAAATTAATAAAGAAAAAGGGCGTGGTAAATTGGATAATTAAAGCACTAGTTCAGTGGGACTTCTGTTATTTAGTTGCAACAATTATTTCTGGTAGAAATTAAAAAATTCAGTGTCTCTAGATAGTCCCAATTTTTCAGAGTCAACCAGAAATCTGTATATTTACAGATTGGATTTTTTCTAAATATTTCCAAGAATTTAAATCTATGGAAGATAGAGTTCAGTGATGTGTCCATTAAACAAAACACTAGATATATCTTCAAGTGGACAGTTTATAATCATTAGTCTGTAGATTTATAATTACCTGTTAATGGAATTATATGGGAACATTTAATGCTAAAATAATAATTCTCTTTAAATGAGGCTTCAGTTGGGCTAGGAAAACAAAAAAACAATAAAATAAATTGACAAAGGAAAAAAAAAATTACAGATATCTAACATTACTTTCCAGTATATAGCAAGTGCATTATTTTTTCCCATTCTGTGATGTTAAAATCTTATCCAAGCTGTTATCATGTCTTTTCTGGGCTAATGTTTCTTAATCCTTTCTTTCTTGTTCACCCCAAATTTTTTCACAACAATCAGAAATATATTTATGCAGTATAAATCACTTTATGCTACCCTTTTCTCCAACCCTGCACTGACTGTTCTTTGCAAATAGAATAAATATTAAAATAACTTCCTGTTGCATGAGAAACCTTTTCTCTCCAGGTCCCTGGTTCACCCTGTGAACTTAAACCATGTATCATTCTTCTACTCTCACCTTTACTTTCTTTCTACTCCTAGAAAACATCACATCACAAAGTTTGCTAAGGACTTTGCCAAATTTTTCTAATGGGGCATTATCTCCCAGAGCTTAAAGTGGCTGATCACTGTTTATTATTGAGGTTCCGATTATTCAGAAAGATCTTAGCTGACCGTCATATCAGAAGAAGCACTATAACATTAACTACATTTGTTGTTTTCATACTTTGTCTTTATTCGGCCTTTTTTTGCTTTTTAAATTTTTTTTCGGTCTCCGTCCATAAGAATTTAAGCTCGCAAGGAATTTTTCTAATATTCACAGCTTTGTTCTAGATAGAAATATGTCTGAGAGGTGTGTGTGTGTGTGTGAGTGTGTGTGTGTGTGTGTGTCTGTTGTCTGAGCACTGAAAAAAATCTGGTTTCGATCCTTCCATGTTGATGCCAGAATTAGATCTGCAACATCCAACACTCAGTGTGAATTTCTTCACCCATTAATTGAAACTACTTGTTGAAAAACTATGGTTTCCACTCTTAGAATATTTCTCTTTCACTTTGCCATACTTAATGTGTAGAAATTTATTTGATTTGGTGAGGTTTATTTTTTAATCTACTGATGCCTGATATTATGGAGAACTTGTGTATTACCAAGAATGACAAAATGCAAAGATCCAACTGAAAATACTTTGCTATTTGTTCTTGGGTATCATCTGTCTCACTATTTCAGAATATTTATAATTTTGCCCCACAATCCTGGCAACTATATTATAATCACTTGAGAAATTAAAAAAATAATAATGATGTTTATGATTTAGTTCAGAGATTCTGATAAAGTTAGCTAGGATTTAGGGATTTAGCCTCTGTCTGCCATGGTACTTTATGAAAACTCACTCAGGTGTTTTTAGCCAGAATATGAGAACATGAAAACAAATGACCTGTTTGAAGAAAAGCTGAGGCCACTGTAGACAAATCTTATGGAAGGAAGAGAGACCATGTTGATTCTTTTGATATTTTCAAATTAAGTAGTTAGAGGGAGGGAACATAGTATTGCAAAATATTGCTGTAAAATAAGAAATTTTTGAACCATAATAAGGATTCTTTTCTTTTAAGTGCTCATTTGAATTAGAGACGGCCTATATCTTTTTTTTGTTGATGCTATTGTGAATCACTTAACACATGAAATCTGTTTTCTCTTAAGTCAGGCCAGTGTTTATCTTCTTCATAATTTTCAAGGTACTGTGCCTAAAATAAGCTCCAATTTCTTTCATATTAGAGTACTTCTCCTCATTTTGGTTTCAGTTGATATGTAGGATTTATGTGATTTTACGTTAGTGAAGACGAGGTTTCTGGCAATTGAGTAAATTTGATTTTACCTTAGTGTAGTCCTAGCCCTCACCTGTCAGTTGGGTGTCTCATTTTAAATTTTTTAATTAATGAAGAGCTCGTTATAATTTAAATATTAATATGTATTTAAGAAATATTCCCGTATGTTAGGAAGCTAGAAGACATGTTAGAGATTTCATTTTAATATGAAAATATTCAGTGTTTCACAGAAGAAAGAAAAAAGAAGTTAATAAAAAGAACTCTCTAAGCAACAGCATGCAATACATAATGCATACAATACAATATGCAATACTAATACTATCCACCATGTACATAAAAGAAACACTAAAGTGGTAGAAATTGTTTATTACGACCTGTGCAAACTTCTAAGTCCATCATAGCTTTATACATCATGATTATGGTTTCCTGTTATAGCATAATGAAACACTGTTTATACAACAATGTGATTGGATACCAGATCTATTCTGAATAAAGTAGGAATGAGAGAAAAATGGAATGTAAAACCAAAGGAACTGAATATATTGTTCCTCCCTCAATCATAAAAAAGACTAAACTTTTATCAATCCAGATAAACAATTTATTCTTTGAACAAATGCTTAATAAGTTTTTGCTGTATGTGGTACAGATGTATCACACCCTTCTTGATTACCAATAGCAAACATACGAGAAAGCTAAGGCATAAAAATCAATCATTAGAATGCAAAGTAATACCAGCCATAAAATTGGTCCTATTATAAGAGTTTGGAGGTGGGAGAGATGTCTTGCAACTAAGGTAATCAGAAAACTGTTAAGAGATATTAATCTTTAAGGTGGCTTTTAAGAAAAACAAAACAACAACAAAAAATAAAACAGTATTTCTGATAAAGTAAATATCAACTATGGCTGTACAAAACTGTGATTCCTGTTCAGGGCAGTGTTAACTCAGATCAACAGAGTTAGATCAATGTCTAGGAGTATAGGAAAATAAATATGTGTTGAATGAATTGACTAAATAAATTAATCTGGAAAGATACCAATAAATTGGG
This sequence comes from Lipotes vexillifer, assembly GCF_000442215.2. Classification (NCBI taxonomy): domain Eukaryota; kingdom Metazoa; phylum Chordata; class Mammalia; order Artiodactyla; family Lipotidae; genus Lipotes; species Lipotes vexillifer. Next base: position 2,619,752 of record NW_006784763.1, on the reverse strand, counting down.
GCCAATCTCCTACGGCCATTAAAAGACAGACCTAAGAATTTGACCTTTATTCTGTAGAGAAGTATTTTAAGTGTTTTGAATATGGAAGTATCTCAATCATACAAATAATTTATGACTCCAACTATAGGCTACGTGATAATTTCTAGGAGAATGGTATAATTAAGAAAGTATAAGGAGCCTAATGGAAAGAGTCTATGTATGGTAAAGTGTATATCAAGGTGGTGGAAAGCAGAGAGGAGTACAGAAATGTTGTTTTTCTTCTTTGCATGTAATGACAAATAGATTCTATAGCAGTGTAAATCCCTACGGTGTCATTATGGAGAAATCTAAAAAGACAAGAAAAGTTTTTCAGAAAGCTACATTGCTTTACCTTATATGTTTTTTCATATTTTAGATAAGACTAGTTGCATTAGTCACCCCCTCATTATGATACCCACTTAACCACTACCTAGGAAGAAGGAAAAAAGAGGTAACAACTGTATATCTGTATCTCAACAAACTCTTGAGATTTGGGGTAGAAATCTCAGGAATTAAGAACATTAAGAAGATATATTTGACACAAAAAAATAAAGAATGTCTAAGAATGATTTGTTAAGATATTCAGCAAGATTTAATCTTGAATTTTTTTCTACCATCTGAATATTGATGTTCTTGATTACAATGGAAGGTAGCCAGACTAACAAAATCTACTAGTCTGGATATGTATTTTCACAAACATCTTACAATCTTCAGAACTTGACGAGTGATGATGTTTCTTGATGTCAATTTAATTTTTCTATCCAATTGGCTGACAAAAGACCATACTGCCAAATGGCTGGATTCACTGTGGACCACATGTATTTTGGCTCTGATTACAGCTGAAAACTATGAAACCTAGACCTCATGTGCAAAGAATGCGATTTTCTAAGTTTGTTAGGAGCCAAACAAATTTAACTCTGTAAACGTCATCATCCCACAAAAACAGCGGGTAAGAGCACCCCTACAAAGCTGTGAGATGAAAAGGCAGAATTTCACTTTTAGAGAAGGGAATAAGTAAAGTCTTATATGAAGAATTTATGGAAATGGCAACCCCCTTGATAAGTTCTCATTATGGGGGAGCCAGAGACCTTAAACAGCTCAATACCTCAGAAAGGGTAAAAAAAAAAAAAAAAAAAAAAAACCTCTGTGATTGCTATCACAGGCTTCAGAACCACGATCTGGGAGTGACTGAGTTCAGTGAAAATTTCTGTGATATTCTAGACAAAGAAGGATATTGTAGCATTGATCACCAAAAAATGGATTTGAGTTCCCTAAAACTCTGGTACAGCTCTTCCCCTATGAATGAGTATCTAATTTATTCACATTATTTCCACCTACATTTAAAGTTTTTCAACGTATATATTTACATAGTGTGATATGATTTCTACAAAGGAGTTCCCATGTATAGCATTACTTAAGATTCCTTTCCAAAAATTTATAGCCAAGCACCAACAGCAATGTATGAAATCTCTCCTATACCCACTAGTGTTGTCAGTGATGCTATTAGGACCACATGGCCCTGTATTTTTAGATTTTGCCTGTATGATCAGTAAAAATATATCACTATTCTCTCATTTACAAGTTTCCTTTATATGTTTTAATATTAATCATTTGCATTTTTCTCTTTAATGACATCTGCTCATATATTGTTAGCTAATTGGTTTTCTATTTATCTTTTTCTGATCAACTTAAATAAATTGTTAATTAGTAAAAAGATTTAAGTGTAGGAGATGAAGCTATAAAACTCCTAGAAGAAAACATTGCAGAAAAAACTTCATGACATTAGTCTTGACAGTGATTTAATTGATATGACACCAAAAACACAGGCAACAAAAAGAAACATAAAGTACAATTACATAAAGCTAAAAAAATTCTGCACAACAAAGGAAACAATCAGCAGAGTGAAAAGGCAACCTATGGAATGGGAGAAGATATTTGTAAACCATATATGTCTGATGGTTAATATTTTGAATATATAAAGAATTCCTACAACTCAATAGTAAACAAACAAACAAACAGAAAAAACTAATAACCCTAAGGACCTGAAATAGGTATTTCTCCAAAGGATAAATGGCTAACATGTACATTAAAAAATGTTTGATGTCATCATGAAAATGCAAATAAAGCCACAATGAGATATCACCTCACACCTTTCAGGATTACTATCATCAAAAAAACTCACAAAAGGTACTAAGTATAGTTGAGGATGTGGCTAAATTGGAACACTTGCATACTGTTGGTAGGAATGCAAAATGGTGCAGTTGCTATGGGAAAAAATATGGAAGTTCCTCAAAAAATTTAAAATAGAACTATAATATTATCCAGCAGTCCCACTTCTGGGTATTTATCCCAATGAATAGAAATCAGTATCTCAAAGAGATATTAGCACTCTCATGATAATTGCATCACTATTCACAATAGCCAAGATGTGGAAACAAATGTCCATCAACAGATGAATGGAGTAAAAAGGAAACAACAAAACAAAACATGGTATGTATGTTATGTATATACATACAATGGAATACTATTCAGCCTTTAAAATTAGAAAATTTTTAAATTTGCAACAACATGGATGAACCTATAAAACAGAATGCTAAGTGAAATAAGCCAGTTATCAAAAACAAATACTGTATGATTCCACTTATATGAGGTATCTAAAATAGTCAAACTCAAGGGAGGCAGCATGTAGGATGGTGGTTACCAGGGTCTGGGTGGAAAGGAAAATGGAGAGTTACTCATCAACAGACACAGAGTTTCAGTTTAGCCAGATGAATAAGCTCTTGAGATCTGCTGTGCAACATTGTACCTATAGTAAACAATAATGTACACTTAAATTTTTGTTGAGAGGGTAGATCTAATATTAAGTGTTTTTACCACAATAAAATAAAATTTTAGAAAAGAATCCAAAAATTTGAAGAAAAGAAAAAGAAACTGTCAGATATATGTATACTTTCAATAGATATTTATGTAGCTCCTTCTTTGAGCTCAAAAATTTTTGTAGTACCACATTTTATTTTGATTCATTGCTATATTCTCTTAACTTATGTTTAAAATAACTTTTACAATAATAATAATACAATAATCAGAATAAGATTATTCTATAATTTTCTTTATACTACATATCAGATTTTGACATTAAATTTATGCTAATTTCTTACATTGATTGAGAAATAATTTCATTTATTTTCTAGGACAATTTACATAATATTAGACTTACCCGTTCTTTAGAATGTAGATATCTTTTCATCTGACCTTAATGACATTTCAACTATAGATCTTTAATTACCTTTCTAATTGGTTCTGAGATAATTCTTCTATCAAAATTTCCACTTCTTCCAGATCACATTTAGTAAATTGTATCTTTGTTTTGGGTCATCCATGACCTCTAGCTTTAAAAGTATCTTCAGTTCATTCTGTATTATTTTTTTACCCTGAGAATAATTGTTTACCCTTGGAACAATTAATAAATGATAATCATGAAAATATTCAATACTATTTAATTCCTGGTGTTAAATGAATCACTGAAGAATAAACCATAAAAAGATTTTCAATTTGGAAAACTATGAGATGCTAAAAAGCACTAATTTCTGTTGTTGCCATCATCATTGATTTTGTTTTTCTCTTAGAGTATGTTTCAAAGTCATGACTAAATGTTCGAAGAAAACATCTCATTTTTCAAATCACGCTGTCTTGCTGTTAAGAGGATATGATTTCCTTTTCCTAGAAATAATTTGATATTTTACTTGCCTTCCAACATTGCACAAATAGAAACTTTCAAATATATAACCTTAGGATCTTTCAGGAGAAAATAAAAAATGGAACGTGCTATTATTACTGAGTGCTGTTATTTTATCATTGTCATCAATACAATCATCCTTCAAATAAGAATAACTTCACATAAAAGTTTTCTTGATCATAATAGGCACTATTATTGCTTTGTAGTGATCTGTCTGTTGTGGAATATAGCTGATAATTATCACTCTGAAATAAAATGCCATTTCTTCACACATTATCTCCTTTGAAACCCTTTGGTGTGACAGAGCACAGTAAAATCATATTAAAGTGCTGATATTAAAATCATGCCATTTGTGAATTACACTAAAAAAAATACAGTTTTTTTACTTTGTTACTTCCCCAAAAATATTCTCTTTACTTAATGACTTTCTTGGTGCAATTTATTAGTAAGTTTCTTAAAATGGGAAATAACTGCCAAGAATAGTTGTTAAAAACATTTACGTATTTTTAAACTTCTTTGACTTTTTATTTTTTTCAAGAATACTACTATTGTAACTTAAATTTAGACCACATTTAACTAAAGCAGTTGTTAAGAATTTCGTGTAGATAAATAATACACCAATTATATGAGTTTTTTTAAGACATTCATTCTGTTTGATGTTCACTTAGCACATATGTAAAATGAGGCAGTTAATCAGGTTTTTTTCAGTTCTCAAATTGTGTTATCTATGACTTAGCTGGAGTGGCAATCAGATGGTGAAAATCAAATAAAAGAATTTCATTAGATTATAAGGAAATAAAACAAGCAATGTAATTTAGATGGGCTAAGCAAAATTTGGAAGAGAATGCCAGCCAATGGGGTCAAATTCCTGTGGATCAAAAAGAAAATCTGTATGTTTGTATGCAAGTTAAGAGAGTAGAAAATTAAAACAATGTATATAAGCAAATAGAATTTCTAGGAGTAAAGGGGTCAGAAAGAGAAGTGTAATTTTCTTCAATGAAAGTGAAAAATAGCAAATTAATAATAACAAAAATGAAAAGAACTAAGAGTTATAGAATACTTATTCTGTGTCTGGCACTCTAAAAGTTTTATATGGATTATCTAAATTAACCTTCAAAATAATCACAGTGTTGGTGATATCATCATACTCATGTAACAGTTGAGCAATCTAATACTTGCAATAGTGAGGGAATAGTTAATACATGTGACCAAACTCAATCTACCTCTAAATTGTAAACTTGTTTTTACATAATCAATCTCTGCCTACTTCAGTCATAATCTTAGTACCTGACGTTACTGATGGTTTAGAATCTGCCAAGCATTATGCTGTAGGGTTTAAATGCATTTTTATTCTGTCCTCATAATCAAAGCTTTCATTATGTATTGTTATCCCCATTGTACAGATATGTGAGTTCCAAACAGAATTCTTACTTGCTCAGATTCACCTAATAAACAACAGAGCCATAATCAGTGTGACGTCACAGCTTTTTGTCATTCTTCAACAGAAATTATTTTTGATATGAAAGGATTTGAGTAGCAGGTCTGAAAGAAGAGCGTAAAATAAAGTGGATAATATGAAAGTGAATTATCTCTAAGTTTAACCATCTTTATCTATAAAATTAGAGTATTACCTATTTCATGGCAACATTGACATAATGAAATGAGAAACTGTATATAAAATATTTAAACCTTCATAGGCATAGAGTAAACGTTAAATAAATATTTGTTTTCATTATTCTCACTAGCAACCATAAAACCAAAGTACCAAGTGACATTACAGGAAAAAGTCATAAGAAAGAGAAAGAAAGAGAGAAAGGAAGGAAGGAAGGGAGAGAGAAAAAGGAAAGAAAGAAAGGAAGGAAGGAAGGAAGGAAGAAAGAAAAAGAAAGAAAAAGGGAAAGAAAAAGAAAGGAGAAAGGAAGGAAGGAAGGAAGGAGGAAAGACGGAAAGAAACACATAGAGATGATTATTGACTGGTTTGTACACTTAGAACAACATATGAGGTAATGAAAATGTGAAAAATGTCTACCACAGTATTTGGCACATGGAAGGTACATAAAAAGTAATGCTTTATGAGAACTAAGCAATGGAACCTTCCAGGGGAGTAATACTCTTGCATTGAAGTATTACTGGCCTATGCCTTGGTCAGGATTCTCTAGTGTACTGAGCCTTTTTGCCAGCAATCTCAGTTTTCAGTATATATGCCCAGGTCATGTTTCATCAGCTTAACTAGCTAGCTAGCTGGATGATAGATAAAGAAGGTGTGTGTGTGTGTGTGTGTGTGTGTGTGTGTGTGTGCGCGTGCGCACGTGTGCGTGTGTGTGTGTGCTGTGCATCTGTTTAGGTCTCTAGCACTCTAGCAATCAGTTCTTTCACTATTCAAAAATTGGTCATTTTATTCAAGGAAAGGCTTAACAGTCTTCCTAAGTAATATAAATTAAAAAAAAAAAAGAAAGGGAAAAAGACCTTTGGAATAAAGAACGTTCATGAAAGAAAATAAATGTGGATGTGAAAACTAAAGGATAACCAGGCAATCCATAATTACAGAGAAATAATAAGACTGCCTAAGTACTGAGAGAGAATTATTTAAGCTAGAAATACAAAACAAAGGAAATATTTCCATCAGTGCTGGAGTAACCCCTGAATAATTTACAGCTGCCTTTCTTTAAGGAAGGAAGTAATTATTTTCCAACCTATCAGCATAGATTATCAGGTTTGTGCATTTGTATAAAATTGCTTTACTGTATTTATTAGTATGATTTGTGATTTTGTTGCTATTCAGGGATTTTGTTATGATTTAAATGGCTTGCAGAAGGTAATTCTTTGGAGACATCAGAATTCTAGTGAAAAAAATCTCTTTTAAGTTCCTAACGTGAGTTCCTCGCAATGATTTTTGCGCTTTACAACTATTATTATAATTCCACACTCGTAAACCCAAAGACTAAATATTTCCATTTGTCTTTATAGACTTCATAAGAATTTTTCAGGAGAAAATGTAGTAAAATTTGGTTAATGTTACTATAAATACGCAAGCTATTTTAAAATTTTATTTTAAAGAGAGATTTTCTGTTTCCATTAAGTTGATTTTAAATAAAGTCACAGGAACATATTCATTCAGTAAGGATCATGGTTACAGAATATTTAAAACTTTATTTTATAGTGTTCAATTTCTCTGGAAGACTAACATTTAGAAATCATTTCATAAAATCACATACTACGTTTTTACTTTCATAATGTAGGATATGTGCTTTTTTATACCCCAAAATATGTATTCTTATTTTACTAGCATCAGAGTAACAAACTTTGGGGGCAATGGCTTCTTTATCTGATGAATAAAAGTCATATAATTCATTGATCTTTATATGTAATTCAGAAATAGTTTCATCTAAAAGTGTATATTCATTTTATTGTCATTTCATGGGTTTCAGAGTCCGTTGACTGAATGGCTGAATTTTGAATTTAAGTCTCAATTTGAAGTCTTTCAAATCTCTAATGATTTCATATCACCATCACCATCAATCAATTCTGTTTTCTTTTATTGTTACTCATGTTCAAGTCATCATAAAATCACAGTCACTTGGCAAAGTAGGTAATGTGAAACCTTGCATGATTGAAATCCATAATGGTCTAATCACTAGTTTGTATAAATACAATACTCTCAGTTATGTTTCTTAAACATTTATCATTTTAAAATTTACAAAATATATTCGATCATTTGCCATAGCTCCCTGAACCAAAATGTTGAATTGTATAATATATCACACTGGATACAGAGTAAAAACTAACAAAATGTCAAGATCTGTTTACAGTTTGTTTAGTCACAAATTTTTCTTTTTTGCCTTTGATTCTTTCCTTTCTTAATATAAAACAGATTTGATTTAAACTGAAATCTACATTTCAGTCATATCCAATAACAAGTAATCTTCCAATCAGGAAAAACTTCTTAACTGGCCCAAACAGCTCCTCCATACTCCTAGGTCTAAGATTTTCCCCATTAGTTTCTAGATACATGAAGATTAGTAAAATGTCTTCTGCTCACCCTGTAAAGAAAAACATTAAGGCAGTGTTTTCCTACATGTTTAGCTGGAAAGTAATTCCATGGTATACTTATACTTTTTACCATAAAGACATTTGTTGGGAAAACAAATTTGAGGATACTTGCTACTCTTATAAGCCCTATTATTGGGGTTTTTGGAGCTTTCATGTTTCTTAGGTGTGTCGTAAATCTTTGAGAATATAGAATACAGAGGTTCCTCATTTTATTTGAGCAAATGTTTAAAAAAATTATTTTTATGGTGCATCTTTCTAAATATATGCTCTGTGGATGAAACAGGGGAGGAAGCTTTGGGAAAAGATATTCTAGACCAAGACCATCTAAAGACAAAAAATTCACTTCGTGTTTACGTTCCACTTGTAGACATTTCTCTAAAAAATATTACCATTCCCCTTTCTAATATTTTCTTCATTCTAGGGCCAGAATCATACACGCTAGACCAAGTTTGACTGTTTACAAAGATACAGCATGGTGTGCGTGACTGCAGCACCATGGTGCTCCTCTAATTCCCCACAGAGGCAAATCCTGATCCAGTGTTTTGAATGTCTCTATTTGGAGTGAGAGACCTGCCTGTAGAACCCAGGATCTTAGGATCTCACCCTTTATAACACTTTAAATTCCAATGAGATGGAAGCAGAGATGATTTTTTTTAGGGTGTACAATTGGAGTTAACATTTGGAATACTGGTATATGATAATTGCTATGCCATAGTTACAGAACCTAGTTAATGCCGTGTTTCATTACTCACAGCAATCTTTGGCCTGTTTAAGGGATATCAGTTCAACAGGTCTGGCATATCTAATACAGATTGTCAGAGCTGCAGTCAGAAACAAAAAACAAACACACACACACAGAAAATACAATGTTTGCAGGAAACAGCATAGATCTAAAATTAAACATTGCAGTTGAGGTTGTGTTCGTTTTTTAGTAGGCTTGCTTTTTTGCTTATGTATTTTCATGGTGTGGAATGCGTAATCAAATGCATAGATTGCATTTGTCCTAGGAAGATTCCCACTCAGGATAGATCCTCACCATTCTGTGGAGATAGGAGGAGACAGACCTTTCCAACAATCTATAGCTTCAATCTGGTAGCATATGCCCTGAACCGAGCAAAGCAACCAAGGACAAAGTATAGTCTAATGTGGAATTCAAGGAAGGATTAGAAAGGAAAATGAAAATACATATGTTGAATTGTTGCAAAATCTTGATGGATGTTAGTAATAAACTCTGTGCATCTCTCTATTGTCAAACCGTCCTCCTGTGTACTTCATCCCATGTCACCTGGCCTTCTCAGGGATAATATTCTAGAAATTATCCCCTTTAATTTTTGCATTATTAATCATCCCATCTATTTTATCATGCACAAAAAAGTAAATATATTATATTATATTATATTAAAAATAAAGCCTTCTCAACCCACATTCCTCAACTGATAACAACTTTATTTTTCTTTGTCTCTTTACAATAAAACTAGTAAAAAAAAAAAAAATGGTCTGTATTATCTGTCTCTAATTCTTCTCCTCGATTCTCTCTTCTATAGACTTAAATTTGCCTTAACCACCATTATCTACTAAATCTTCTCTTGTTGATCCATCCTTGATCCCATTGGTGCTTTAATATGATCCAGTGACTGATTGGTTCTCCTCTTACTTGATCTGTCTTCATGAATTACCACAGGAGATCCTTTTTTTCTCCTTAAAACACTTCATCTTATTATATTCCAAAACCTGTGGTCTCTTGGTTTTCTCGTACATCACTCTCCACTGCTGGTTCTTCCAGCATTTCTAAGCATTAGAGGGCCTCAGAGCTCAATTCTCACACCTCTTCTTTATCATTTACTCTCTACATGTTCTAATCCAGTCTTATGAATCTAAGACACCAAATACACTGAAAACAAATTAACATCTTCAGTGAAGTCTTCTTCTTGAACTCCAGATTAATGTACCCACAATATAAATTCTCTGATAATTCCAAAATCTATGTCATATATGAGTCTGGGTCTGGTGCTTTTTTTTGTTGTTATTTCATAAGACTTTTTTCTTGACTTTTAGAATTTCTTAAAAAATTTGTTGAAAGCTAGGCATGATATGTACAGTAATAGGAACTGAGATATATAGTCCTTTAATGTGAGGTTTTATATTATTCTGGCTGGTGGTCGGGCAGTGTTTAATGCTTGCTGCAGCTGTAAGTGTCAGAGGCTTCAATTTCTTCTAATGTTCTTGTCTTGTTTTCTTCCCCCTTGTTGTATTTTGACTTCCCCGAGGATTCCTTCTTAAATAGAATTTATGCCTTGCAACTCTTTGAGCCATAATACACTGTTAATATACTGGATACTGGAATCCTAATGATGTGGTAGTGAGGTTTCAGGGAGGAGAAGCTTTGTATAGTCCTATTCCCAGGTCTCAGTCTTTAATGGCCCTGTGTGTCTGGTTTGTGACCTTCATAAGTATTTCTCACCATCATTTATGTAAGACAGGAAAGATAGAGGGGGATAAACGTCCTTCTCCCAAGTGGAAGAAAGCTCTGCTAAAGTCTTTTCTCCTGGAGAGTAGGCTTTTGTTGTGGAGAAAGCTCTGGGCGTATTTCACAATGATTACTTTTCTCCTCCCTCTGCTAAAGCCAGAGGGGGACCTTTCTTGGCCCTCGTGAGAATCTGGTGGGGTATCCGGAGGTAAAAGTCATCAAATTTGTGTATAGCCTGGAACTATATGACCAGAGGAATTTCTCACTGTCACCCTGGATTCCACTCAGTCTTCAGTGATCCATTAAATTGCCATTTAAGTGTTCCTATTAGTTTATAGCTCCAAAAGCTTCTGCTCCAGGTAAGCAGATCTTAGCTGTGACCGTGTGGCTTTGCCTGTGTTTCCAGATTTGGAGGTGGGGTTTTGCCCTGTGACCTCGATTCTCTGATGAATCCAAGAAAAGTCATTGATTTTTAGTTCGGTCAACTTTTTTTTATAGTAAGGACAGGAGTGATGACTTCCAACCTCTTTACATTTTGCATCTGCAACCGAAGTCCTATATCAACAATTTATTCAGCAAGTCCACTTAAAATTCTAAATAACTTCTCAAAATCAACTGTCCAAAAATTGTCTGATCTTTACCCACCTCTCCTCAACCTGCTTTTCTCCTAAGTCTTTCCCACGTCCTGAAATGGCATCTCCATCCTTATGTATGATCAGGCTCTGAGTCCTGGAAACCTTCTTTTATTCCTCTCTGTCATAACCCATATACATTCCATGAGAAGACCTTGCTGATTTTATCACCTCCATTGTTACCTTTACCATCACCACCTTGGTCCAAGTATTTGTCATGATAACGTGGATTATTGCAAGAACCTCATAACTGGCTTCCCTATTTTGTTCTTACCTTCTCACACTCCACTGTCAAAACGTTAGTAAGAGTAGATCCTTCTCAGGCACGAGTACAATCTTGTCACTCACATTTTCAACATTCTACCTCTACCTCTCCTGTTGCTACCTTGAGTTCCATCTCAGTGAATGATTTCTGTACTCTTCTTGGAATTTGCCTATTCACACTCCTCCATCAGGACCTTTCCATTTATTCTCTCTACCCTATGTTACCTAGGATGCTTTTATTACTGGCTTCCCCACTGTGTCCAAATTACACCTTCACCTTAAGGCATTCCTTCACCAATGTATTTAAAACCATCTACCCTTAGGTTTATCTTCCCTCATAACACCTATCACAGTCTTTAACTGTATGTGTTTATTTCTGTACGGTACGTCTCCCCACTTTAGAGTATAGGATGGCTGAAAACAAGTATATTTAACTATTTTGCAAACTGATGCATCACCAATACATTGAACACTGACTGAGATAATGTAGGTACTTAATATACATTTATTGAATAATTGACTAAATTTTAATCCACTCAAGTAACAATATTCTGGCTATCTTCGATCTATATTAGAATAACAAAAGCATACAGACCTAGTTATAGTTGTAGATATTTTTATATTTAAAACTTATAGTTAGTGCCTATTGTTAAGTTTAGTGTGAAATTTTGACTTTTGTACAGGCTATTAGAGGAGAGAGAGTGGAATAATGATGAATAAAACCTCAATGAGATGTAAGTATCACTTATTATTTTCCTCCAATTCCTTTCTCCCCTGGTGTATATATTTAATACCAAACATTTTAGCAAATGGTCCCACTTGATGTAAGTAACTACTATTTTCATGTACTCTGCAAATTCTTTTGTAACCTGGGTAAATACATTTGTTAAAAATATGGACTTCCTGGTAAGTGTACAGTTATTCTGCTTTAAACATGACCTCAAAATAATGAATCCTTGCTTTTCAATCATATTTTTCTCTATTTAATTATTTCTTCAAGTTACATAGGCAGCTTCTCACATCCATAGAGTTTATACTTAGGCATTTAATCATGCACTTAAATCTCAGACTACTTAGTAATTAAAACTTTTCTAAGAACCTGCATTTCTAATATGTAATCACTTCTAAATTAAATTTATAATCAATTAATCATTTCTCTAATAGTAATGATCTTTATTATAATAATGTTTCTTTTCCTAATTTTCATAATCATGTTATAAGTAGCAGAAAATGTCACAGCTTTTTAGAAGTTTGGGAGTGAAATAGGCCGCACTTCCATTCCTTTCAGCTAGAAGAAGGTATTAAAGAATACCAACACATTCTTTTATTTCTGAGCAATCCCTATAGTTCTTCCTCGTGAAACATGGGATAGTGTTTCTTTTCCAATCAAGAAAAGAAGACATAAAACAAATGAAGTGTACAAAATATGGAGTAGTGAAAGAAATTCAAGCTATTGTTCAAGGCTGACTTGAGTAAAATGTCCACATGTCTAATTATTAGACACAGAGTTGGAACAATTCCACTAACCTCTCTGAACACCATTTACGTCTCTGTAAATTACAAAAGCGCTGTACCAGTTACTACTTTACCCCTATACTTATGTGTAAATGCATTTTATAGAAAATTTCAGCATTCCCATTTGGCCAAGGCACTATTTTTATTTATAGATAAGGTTCTGTATAGAAAAAGAGACTGATGATTTTTAGACCATTGCTGAAAATCTGTTTTCTTCTTTTTGTAACAATTAATTAAGAATTCTATATGTAGTTGACAGGAAGAATAATGCAAGGTAAAGATCCACCTGTTTTGAAATGAAAACTGCAGTTAAGTCCCCTTTAATTTATTGATATACGTATACCTTTCTGACATAAATAATAATTTTTCTTTTGATGTGATTACTTTGATTACTGATGACATCATATAAAAACATAAAAGATTTCAAACTACTTGTGGGAAATTGAAAATAAATAATTCCATAGAAATATATTTTACAATTATATATATTTTTTGAATTTTAGTTATTTTTTTATACAGCATATTCTTATTAGTCATCAACTTTATACACATCAGTGTATACATGTCAATCCCAATCAGCCAAGTCAGCACGCCACCATCTCCACACCCCCACGGCTTTTCCCCCTTGGTGTCCATACGTTTGTTCTCTACATCTGTGTCTTAACTTCTGCCCTTTAAACTGGTTCAGCTGTACCATTTTTCTAGGTTCCACATACATGCATTAATATACGATATTTGTTTTTCTCTTTCTGACTTACTTCACTCTGTATGACAGTCTCTAGATCCATCCACATCTCAACAAACGACTCAATTTCGTTCCATTTTATGGCTGAGTAATATTCCATTGTATATATGTACCACAACTTATTTATCCATTCGCCTGTTGATGGGCATTTAGGTTGCTTCAGTGACCTGGCTACTGTAAATAGTGCTACAATGAACATTGGAGTGCATGTGTCTTTTTGAATTATGGTTTTCTCTGGATATATGCCCAGTAGTGGGATTGCTGGATCATATGGTAATTCTATTTTTAGTTTTTTTAAGGAACCTCCATACTGTTCTCCATAGTGGCTGTATCAATTTACATTCCCACCAACAGTGCAAGAGGGCTCCCTTTTCTCCACACCCTCTCCAACAGTTGTTGTTTGTAGATTTTCTGATGATGCCCATTCTAACTGGTATGAGGTGATACTTCATTGTACCTTTGATTTGCATTTCTCTAATAATTACTGATGTTGAGCAGCTTTTCATGTGCTTCTTGGCCATCTGTATATCTTCTTGGGAGAAATGTATATTTAGGTCTTCTGCCCATTTTTGGATTGGGTTCTTTCTTTAATATTGAGGTGTATGAGCTATTTACATATTTTGGAGATTAATCCTTTGTCCATTGATTCATTTGCAAATATTTTCTCCCATTCTGAAGGTTGTCTTTTCGTCTTGTTTATGGTTTCCTTTGCTGTGCAAAAGCTTTTAAGTTTCATTAGGTCCCATTTGTTTATTTTTGTTTTTATTTCCATTTCTCTAGGAGGTAGATCAAAAAAGATCTTGCTGTGATTTATGTCAAAGAGTGTTCTTCTTATGTTTTCCTCTAAGAGTTTTATAGTGTCCAGTCTTACATTTAGGTCTCGAATCCATTTTGAGTTTATTTTTGTTTATGGTGTTAGGGAGTGTTCTAATTTCATCCCTTTACATGTAGCTGTCCAGTTTTCCAAGCACCACTTATTGAAGAGACTGTCTTTTCTCCCTTGTATATCCTTGCCTCCTTTGTCATAGATTAGTTGACAATAGGTGCATGGGTTTATCTCTGGGCTTTCTATCTTGTTCCATTGATCTGTGTTTCTGTTTTTGTGCCAGTACCATATTGTCTTGATTACTGTAGCTTTGTAGTATAGTCTGAAGTTAGGGAGTCTGATTCCTCCAGCTCCGTTTTTTTCCCTCAAGACTGCTTTGACTATTCGGGGTCTTTTGTGTCTCCATACAAATTTTAAGCTTTTTTGTTCTAGTTCCGTAAAAAATACCATTGGTAATTTGATAGGGATTGCATTGAATCTGTAGATTGCTTTGGGTAGTAGAGTCATTTTCACAATATTGATTCTTCCAATCCAAGAACATGGTATATCTCTCTATCTGTTGGTATCATCTCTAATTACTTTCATCAGTGTCTTATAGCTTTCTGCATACAGGTCTTTTGTCTCCCTAAGTAGTTTTATTCCTAGGTATTTTATTCTTTTTGTTACAATGGTAAATGGGACTATTTCCTTAATTTGTCTTTCAGATTTTTCATCATTAGTGTATAGGAATGCAAGAGATTTCTGTGCATTAATTTTGTATCCTGCAACTTTACCAAATTCATTGATTAGCTCTAATAGTTTTCTGGTGGCATTTTTAGGATTCTCTATGTATAGTATCATGTCATCTGCAAAGAGTGACAATTTGACTTCTTCTTTTCCAATTTGTATTCCTTTTATTTCTTTTCTTCTCTGATTGCCATGGCTAGAACTTCCAAAACTATGTTGAATAATATTGGTGAGAGTGGACATCCTTGTCTTGTTCCTGATCTTAGAGGAAATGCTTTCGATTTTTCACCATTGAGAATGATGTTTGCTGTGGGTTTGTCGTATATGACCTTTATCATGTTGAGGTAGGTTCCCTCTATGCCCACTTTCTGGAGAGTTTTTATCGTAAATGGGTGTTGAATTTTATCAAAAGCTTTTCCTGCATCTCTTGAGATGATTATATGGTTTTTATTCTTCAGTTTGTTAATATGGTATATCACACTGATTGATTTTCATATACTGAAGAATCCTTGCATCCCTGGGATAAATCCCACTTGATCATGGTGTATGATCCTTTTAATGTGTTGTTGGATTCTGTTTGCTAGTATTTTGTTGAGGATTTTTGCATCTATATTCATCAGTGATATTCGTCTGTAATTTTGTTTTTTTGTAGTATCTTGTCTGGTTTTGGTATCAGGGTGATTGTGGCCTCATAGAATGAGTTTGGGAGTGTTCCTTCCTCTGCAATTTTTTGGAAGAGTTTGAGAAGAATGGGTGTTAGCTCTTTTCTTAATGTTTGATAGAATTCACCTGTGAAGCCCTGGGGTCCTGGACTTTTGTTTGTTGGAAGATTTTTAATCACAGTTTCAATTTCATTACTTGTGATTGGTCTGTTCATATTTTCTATTTCTTCCTGGTTCAGTCTTGGAAGGTTATACTTTTCTAAGAATTTGTCCATTTCTTCCACGTTGTCCAATTTATTGGCATAGAGTTGCTTGTAGTAGTCTCTTAGGATGCTCTGTATTTCTGTGTTGTCTGTTGTAACTTCTCCCTTTTCATTTCTAATTTTATTGATTTCAGTCCTCTCCCTCTTTTTCTTGATGAGTCTGGCTAATGGTTTATCAATTTTGTTTATCTTCTGAAAGAAACAGCTTTGAGTTTTATTGATCTTTGCTATTGTTTTCTTTTTTTCTGTTTCATTTATTTCTGCTCTGATCTTTATCATTTCTTTCCTTCTCCTAACTTTGGGTTTTGTTTGTTCTTCTTTCTCTAGTTCCTTTAGGTGTAAGGTTAGATTGTTTATTTGAGATTTTTCTTGTTTCTTGAGGTAGGCTTGTATAGCTATAAGCTTCCCTCTTAGAACTGCTTTTGCTGCATCCCATAAGTTTTGGATCATCGTGTTTTCATTGTCATTTGTCTATAGGTATTTTCTGTTTTCTTCAATGATCTCTTGGTTATGTAGTAACATATTTTTTAGCGTCCATGTGTTTCTGTTTTTTACTTTTTTTCCCCTGTAATTCATTTCTAATCTCATAGCGTTGTGGTCAGAAAAGATGCTTGATATGATATCAGTTTTCTTAAATTCACTGAGGCTTGATTTGTGACCCAAGATGTGATCTATCCTGGAGAATGTTCCGTGCGCACTTGAGAAGAAAGTGTAATCTGCTGTTTTTGGATGGAATGTCCTATAAATATCAATTAAATCTATCTGGTCTATTGTGTCATTTAAAGCTTCTGTTTCCTTATTTATTTTCATTTTGGATGATCTGTCTATTGTTGTAAGTGAGGTGTTAAATTCCCCCACTATTATTTTGTTACTGTCAATTTCCTCTTTTATAGCTGTTAGCAGTTACCTTATGTATTGAGGTGCTTCTGTGTTAGATGCATATATATTTATAATTGTTATATCTTCTTCTTGGATTGATACCTTGATCATTATGTGGTGTCCTTCCTTGTCTCTTATAACACTCTTTATTTTAAAAGCTATTTTATCTGATATGAGTATTGCTACTCCAGCTTTCTTTTGATTTCCATTTGCATGGAATATCTTTTTTCCATCCCCTCACTTTCAATCTGTATGTGTCCCTAGGTCTGAAGTGGGTCTCTTGTAGGCAGCATGTATATGGGTCTTGTTGTTTTATCCACTCAGCAAGCCTGTGTCTTTTGGTTGGAGCATTTAATCCATTCACTTTTAAGGTAATTATCGATATGTATGTTCCTATGACCATTTTCTTAATTGTTTTGGGTTTGTTTTTGTAGGTCCTTTCCTTCTCTTGTGTTTCCCAGTTAGAGAAGTCCCTTTAGCATTTGTTGTAGAGCTGGTTTGGTGGTGCTGAATTCTCTTAGCTTTTGCTTGTCTGTAAAGCTTTTGATTTCTCCATCAAATCTGAATGAGATCCTTGCTGGGTAAAGTAATCTTGGTTGTAGGTTCTTCCCTTTCATCACTTAATTATGTCATGCCACTCCCTTCTGGCTTGCAGAGTTTCTGCTGAGAAATCAACTGTTAACCTTATGGGAGTTCCCTTGTATGTTATTTGTCGTTTTTCCCTTACTGCTTTCAATAATTTTTCTTTGTCTTTAATTTTTGCCAATTTGATTACTATGTGTCTCGACGTGTTTCTCCTTGGGTTTATCCTGTATGGGACTCGCTGCGCTTCCTGGACTTGGGTGGCTATTTCCTTTCCCATGTTATGGACGTTTTCGACTATAATCTCTTCAAATATTTTCTCGGGTCCCTTCTCTCTCTCTCTTATCCTTCTGGGACCCCTATAATGTGAATGTTGTTGCATTTAATGTTGTCCCAGAGGTCTCTTAAGATGTCTTCATTTCTTCTCATTCTTTTTTCTTTATTCTGTTCTGCAGCAGGGAATTCCTGTCATTCTGTCTTCCGGATCACTTATCAATTCTTCTGCCTCAGTTATTCTGCTGTTGATTCCTTCTAGTGTGGTTTTCATTTCAGTTATTGTATTGTTCATCTCTGTTTGTTTGTTCTTTAATTCTTCT
The DNA here is from genome assembly GCF_000442215.2 of Lipotes vexillifer. NCBI lineage: Eukaryota > Metazoa > Chordata > Mammalia > Artiodactyla > Lipotidae > Lipotes > Lipotes vexillifer. Next base: position 2,601,791 of record NW_006784763.1, on the reverse strand, counting down.
ACGTCTTTGTTAAACATTTCTTGCATCTTCTTGATCTTTGCCTCCATTCTTTTTCTGAGGTCCTGGATCATCTTCACTATCATTTTTCTGAATTGTTTTTCTGGAAGGTTGCCTATCTCCACTTCATTTAGTTGTTTTCCTGGGGTTTTATCTCGTTCCTTCATCTGTTACATAGCCTTCTGCCTTTTCATCTTGTCTGTCTTTCTGTGAATGTGGTTTTTGTTCCACAGTCTGCAGGAATGTAGTTCTTCTTGCTTCTGCTGTCTGCCTTCTGGTGGATGAGGCTATCCTACAATTATATTTTAACCAGAAAAAAAAGCAATTAAAAAAATGTTGTGAATAGCTTTCATAATTTCTGATCCAAATAAAACCCTAAATTACACAGCAACTTTCCTGTCTACATTATCTCTACTTGTATGCATTTCCTGAAGAAATACACAAGTGGCCTCCTTTTAAAAATATGAAAATAACATGATGTCTTCAACTTTCTAGACAGAACTGTAGAAAAATGTAATATATTTTTGATCATGTCCTCCAGGGTAGATTGATAGGTCTATAGATAGATAGAGGAGCTGAGAAAATTCTGAATAATTTGGCAGAATTTAATTTCTCTTAAATGTTTATTATAGCTGGTTTATAGGCACGAATGGGTCCAAGAATTCAATTTTGGGATATGTTTGGATCTGATGGACCAAACTGAATAAATGTTACAAAACTATTTAAATGTATTCATAATTATGTAAGGTAGCATATGAAAGATTTGACAAACAAAATAGTATATTGTGTGGAAATAAGGAGAAGGGGAGAAGACTTAGCAACAGGGAAATATATAAAAAAGGGAGCTTATTTTGTTAATTTTTTCTTTTGGTCCAGCTATCTTTCTAAGAAATATTACTTAATTTTACCTATAAACATTTAAGTAGATTTAGGAAATAATACAAATTATATTTCCAAATGAAAAATATTAATAGAAAACTCTTTAAAATGAAACATAATTTTAATGTATATTTATTGACATATAAATATATCTATTTTAATTGGAAATCATGAACTAATGACAGTAGTTACAAATGCTTTGTAAATACCTTTGACTTCATTTAGTCTTTTAGGTATCTACATTTGTTTTATCTCATTCATCATCACACATTTAAGATATTTTCTGTCTTGTAAACTATTTTATAATTATATATTTAATGATATTCTAATTATAGATGTATAATTAATTTTAGAAAATTAAAGAAAAAAATATGTAAGAATGAATGATTAAATACTCATAATTTTTCCTAGAAAAATAATAATTGTTAACAAGATAAAATAGTTTTGCAGACATTTAGTGTGACTCCATTTCTTTCTCTAGCTGCTTGAATTTTATTTAAGTATACATATATAATCTATTCAGGTGTGGATATAGATATTTTATTACTTGAGAACTTGGAGATGATCTTCTCAGTCCATCAATCTACTTTGTTCTCCTTATAGCACATGTTAAACAGCATAGACTCCCCTGGTCATTTTTAAGCAGTGGAGTGATATTATCTGATTCACATTTTTATAAGATCTGTTCATCTGACCAACGAAAAATACACTGAAGGAGCCCATGCAGGCAAGAGCAGAAACCAATAAGGAAGCAAATTGCATTAGATCAAGTGAAGCATCATTTTGCTTTAGACTGGCATGTGACCCTTGACCTCTTTTATTTGTCTGTCTCTGATGGTACTAGAGCTGATTCCAGAAACATTGATCATTTGTCCCTGTTGAATCAGCTACCACTTTTTTTATGGACAAAATCTCCAAGTGATGTTGGCAAAATTCACAATGCATCTCACATCAAAATTCAGATAGACTCCTCAAAACCTCTTCTCAGAATTGATCAATACTCTATAGGTAAAAAAAGCCCTTCAAGGTGTAAAACCCATAATAGATTATAAGGTTTGAAGTCTCATTAGCCCCTGTACTAGTCCCTGTAACACTCTCATTTTACCTGTGAGAAAACCTAATAGCCAACAGTGGAGGTTTGTCCAGGGCATCCCAGCAGTAAACAACATTATTGTCCCTCGACTTTCTGTTGCTCCTAACACTCATTCACACTGGAAGTAAATTCTTTACTGTAATTGATTTATGCAGTGCATTCTTTAGTATTCCAGTTGATGAAGCTAGCCAATACCTTTTGCCTTCACTCAGGAAGAGAAATAATTCACCTGGACATAATGCCTCAGGGCTTTATTGAGAGTCGTTTTTATTTCTCACAAATCCTGAAAGCTGATCTAGATGACATAAAGTTTTCTTGTGGTCTATTTTGTGGCCAGTTGTGGATAATTTGCTTCTTTGTTCTCCTTCTCAAGCCTCCTCACAGGAAGGCAGCATCCTCTTTCTAAAGCTTTTACCTTAACAGAACATAAGTTCACACACACACACAAAAATGCAGTTTGCCAAAACCACGTTTGATATTTAGGGCATCTGATATCAGAACAAGGTCTAAACCAAGATCCAGGTAGACTTCATGGTGTCCGAAGTTTCTCAAAATCCCAAACTAAGTGCCGAACACAAGGTTTTGTGGGGCCAGTTGGTTATTGCTGAAATTGGATTCCAATAGTTTCTCTTATGGCCAAAACCTGTGTATGTTTTACTCAATAATAACAATCTTGATGCAATTTTATGAGGAGGACCCAATGACATAGCCTTCAAGGCTTTAAAGGAGAGTTTGATAAACCCAACTGCATTTGGATATCCCAATTATCAGATTCTCTTTTGTATATAAAAAAGAAGGGAATGCCATTGGTGTCATCACCTAAAAACACAGAGACCACCATGGACCCATAGGTTGTTACAGCCAGCAACTGGACACTGTGGCATGGGGATATCCCCCCTTGCCTTAGAGCCATTACTACCACTGCCCTTTTGGTTAAGGCCACGAAAAAAAAACATTGTGGAACTCCTTTAGCCATTTTTGCTTCTCTTGCAGTAGAAGCTCTCCTGAATCCTTATCACACTCAACATTTCTCAGCCAGCCACCTCACCTCCTATGAAATCCTTTTGTTAACTGTGCCACACATAACTCTTTCAAGTTGTAATAATTTGAACCCAACCACTCTTCTCCCCTTCATCACCGACAGAGTCCCTGACGGTTGTTTAATGTGATGGACCGCCTCTTGACTCATTATATTGAATTACAGAAAATTCTATTGGGTAACATAACTTTCTGCTATTTAAGCTACTCAATCTGTGGTACTTTGTTATGGCATCCCTAGCAACCTAATACACATTCCATATAGCAATTCTTAACCCATCAAACTTGATATTATCTCTCCCATCTTTGAATCCTGATACTCATGTCATGTCCTACCTTTACTATGGTAATTATAGTTATTTAAAATAAGCTGTGTTATCGATCTACAATTTAAAGAGATTTAACTTTCTATTTTCATAAGTAAAACAAAATATTAAATACATTAATTAGAAAGTTCTACTGCTTACAAATAGTAATTTTCAATTATTTTCTCATACTAATAACATCAAGTTGCTCCTTTCAACTATGAATTTCATTCAATAGGAGTAACAATGTGCTATATACTGGAGACTACTAAAATTAGACACCTTTTCTTTCCTGAAGGAGCTTAAAGCCTAGTTATTGGGTCAGACAGAGTAACCACTAGAGCCACCATTTTCTTTGTGTAGTGTTGAAGCACTTTGCCTTTGTCCTTAACCTATTTCTCCAAATTGTGAAATACTGAGAAAGAATCAATGAAAACATGAATCCCACTCGATGGCCCAACAGACTTCCAGACAGACCTTTTGTCTTCCTAGAGGTGAGAAATAAGCTGTACCATTGTTGGGTTAGTCAGCCACACAGACAAATGAGCTAATTTCTGAAACAAGACCTGAGAGCTACATATTTTATAATACTTCTATATTCATGTAAGTGAAGTTATTTGATCAGTTTGCCAAAAATGATTCAGGATGACAGATCAAAATAATTCAATTCACCACATGACCAAACTGGAGTAGGCTAATTTGCATACTCCAGGAAGATAATTATTTTTATATACAATTGATGATGAATTTATGTTATTTGAAAAATCTTGGCAGATTTTTCAAAAGGTGGTTTGGTTCTATTTTTTAAAAAACAATATTCAGCTGAGACTTATATTCTGTCTTCTTAAATAATGAAGTCTTGAATTGTATGTTGAAATTAATGTTCAGAGAGAAAGAGATAACCTAATGAGTTATAGAAGGGGTTGGAAAAAGGTTGTAGCTAAATAATTTTTGTTTGGAATATGCTGACTTGTGTGTAATTAAAATCTCACCCATTGTATTCCATTAATCTAGTTTCTTAGATATAATTGTACTTATGATGATTTAACAGTATTTAATTATTACTTGTATATAAGACCTATACATTTGTTTGTTTTTATGCAATTAATCTGAAGTGAATTGGTGTTAGTGGTGATTTAAAAAAAAAAATCTGTGTTTATAAATAAAATAAAAGCTTGCTGCTCTCCCAAATTATGGTACAGGCATAATCCTCAACAATAAACTCCACTGATTGAAAAAATTAATTTTGCCATTAAACATATTCTTAGAAACATGCCATAAAATGGCATAAAAATAGAAAAATTACTTCAGGAAAATATGAATGTAAGCTTCTCTACTTGTAAAATAAGAGAGATGGAAAAGACAAACAAAAAATCATTGTTTAAAATCTTAAGATTCGCCAAGGTTAAAAAAAGAATACACACACAAACACACACACACAACAGAATTTATAATATCACTCAAACTTTAATATAAAAATATTCTATGATTGTGTATAAGTACATGGAAACACAAGGCATTTCTCTGTTTAAATATATTGGAAACAACATTAAATATATATATTACTACATTTTAAGAATGGCAATTTTAGAAGTTTATTTCATCACTTTTAAAATTTTTATGATTTACTTTTCAAAGTATGTATGTTCCATAAAATGAAATAACCGGAAAAAGAATTTACAATAATATATTTTAGGAATTTGATAAATATGTATCATCTTAGCAAAAAACTAAAGTGACAAAGACACCCATTGTTTTCCATAATGTAGAATGGCATGTCTCTTGTGGTGAAACTATCACTTATTTTGTGACTTGCCAAAATATTTTTGCCTCCCAATGTGTATAATTTAGTATCTCACCAAAAAGTAATTATAATCTGGTATACTATTGTGCACTAAAATAATAAAGGAACACTTTCAAAGAAATTGTTAAAGTGATAACTACAGTGTTGAGAGAGGACTATGACATTTCACACTGAACTCTTAAGGTGCTGTATATGAAGATGCCAATCCCCCTACCTTTCTCTTTTGAAATCATGTGCTGGAGATCATTTTCTCTTGTAACATAATCCCTTGATAGAAGTCAGTTGATGCTGATACAAAAAAGGACACATTTTAGCATTGTTGAAGGCTTACCTGAGCTCCATAAATCCTAGTGCTTCACCTGATGTCACATCTCAGATGCGGTGTGTTTTATTGACCACAGTAT
>NW_006784763.1:2554347-2596261 GCF_000442215.2 Lipotes vexillifer | reverse complement strand
AGAGCGGTTGTGAAATGATTATTTAGTAGGTATGTGTGTAGCCTGGAAAAAAATACAGAACACAGTAACTTGATCATAAAATATCGCTGTCAATACTTTTGATATCCAGGGGCATAGAGAGGAGATTGTGTTTCGAAGAAGAGTAAGATTTTCGCATTGCTGCTGTTCTTAAGACCTAATATTCCGCTATTTCTTGTCATCTCCTGAACGTAAATATATTGTAAAAATGTAAAGCCAAGTTGTAGAATTTAAGGCCACATAGATATATGGTTGAAAATTTCAAGGCTCAATGTAAACTTAATTTTCTTACATTAGTTGAATTTAAGGATTTTTTTTTAATGGAGTGAAATTAATTAAAATATCAGGAGAATTCTTCTTTTTGAAAATAACTGACTAATAGAAATAAACTATTTGGCCCTTTAGAGAAATTGTTTTCTGTGGGTAGCACCTACATGGGGTGAAAAAGAAGAGATTTATAAGATGCTTTTTAGAAACAGAGTTTTTACTTTGGGAACAGTTCCAGAAATTTCGAGAGCAAAAAAAAAAAAACAAACAAAAGATAATAATAGCATTTTGAACACAATATTTTGGATAGTAAAATGATTTGTATTATATGTGTATATAATGAAATATAACTCATCTCTCACAGCCTTTTTAATTCCTTCATCGTAAAACATCACTTTTTAATAATTAGTTGAATTTTAAAATATGTCTCTACCCAGACAGACCACAAATTTTTAAAAAACATCAAATATGTTGGTGTTGTTCATGCCATAATTTCGGAAACCAAGCAAAATATGTAATATAGAGTATGGACTCAATTCTTATTACTTTACTGGCATACCAATGAGTCTTAAATGCACTTCTTTCTAAAATAATTAGTTAATTTTTGAGTTAATAGAAGAAATGCCAATTTCTTTAAAAAAAGATAAACATAGTGTTATGAAAATTATTTTATTTGAAATACATGAGCAAAAGCAAGTGGAATATTTAAAAAATTATCAGAGCAGCAAACCTTTCACATATCTAGCTCTCTAAAGAGTAAATAACTTTGGACCTAATTTCAAGGGAATTTTTCATCCCTTAGTAATAAAATATTAAATAAACAGAAAAGTCATAGTGCAGAAAATAATTACGGTTTTCAAAGCAGTTATCAATATCGTATATATGTGTGAGATTATTTTAGTTTTTCAGTGTTATGTTGTCCATCAGAGTTGTTTATTTTTATTTTTATAATATTTCTATTTTTTGTTGAACAAGCACTAAATTTTTTCTTGAGTATAGAGTGCCATCTAAATTCTTACATTATTTACACAGTTCCTGACAGTGAAATGAAAGAAATCGGCCTATTATTAATAAATATATTAATAATTACATTATTAATATTTTATATTATTGTTATTAAGAATAACATTTTCTAAAAGGACATAAGTATGCTGTTTATCTATTGGCTTATCTCTATAGCTACCAAAAATGTTCTTTGGGAATTTATTCTATTTTGTTTTGGGGACCAAAACCAGCATTAAAATATGCGATGAAATTAGGAAAAAAATAGCCTAGTACTTTTATTTTAAAATATTTGCACTATTTTACTATTGACCATAAAACACTAACTCCTGTTGTAGTTTACATTTTTCCTTGAATTTTTTTTGAAATATAATTTTAGTCTTGGTAATTTTAAAATTTTTCTTCTCCATCCCAAGTTCTACTCATTATATTCAACTATAAGTTATTTTTCTTTTATTATTTTAACTTCCTATAGAAATATCTCATCACATATATATTCACACATTTATATATTCAGTTTAAAATATGTATTGATTGATGTTTCATTCATTAAATATTATGAACCTATAGCATGAAAGATGTTGGACTAAGTTGAATATTTATATTGGTCTAATATCAATACTAGGTTGGATAGGGAATTTTTCCCCATGTCATTCACTCAGTATGAAACAGTTGCTAATTATTTGTTGAGCCCTTATGAAGTGTTTTGATAACTGAAGGCACAGTAGTGAACATGACATGGTATCACTAACCTCATGATATGTGTATGTGTAAGGTGGAGAAAGGAATTAAAAGCAGAGTAAAGGGATGGTGAAGGATGGCTAAAGTAGTTTAGATAAAGTGATCAGAGAACACATTTGAGCAGAGATATGAAATAATAGATAAGTACATTTAAGTGGTAAGATGGTAAACTTAGTAAAGATTGATCTTTTAGATAGAATATGTAGCAAGCACAGAGGCCTGATTCTTATTTGAAAAACAACATTACAAATAGTTTTTAAAAGAAAATATCACGAATATTAATGTTAAGTAGCACATCTATGAGTCTTTTTAACCTTGTCAAAAATCAAGATTCTTGATTCTTTTATGTAAAACTATGCTTCTTAATCATTTTTTTTAATCAAAGATTCTTTTAAAAATCCTATTTTATCATGGCCTTTCCTCTGTAGAGTGTCCATGTGTTCATTTATGCATTATTCTCCTTATAGTATGGAGGGCATGTATTCAAGACCCTGACTGCCAGACAGTCACCAAGTTAGAAATTCCTTTTATTCAACTGAAGCAAAAAATGTTTTTAAGATTTTCCTTGTTTTTTGAAATATTTAGTTTTAAAACATACATGATAACAGATGCTACTCATATAATCTAAGGGTAAGTAGTCCTTTTAGTTTTTAGAGATCTTCAAATATTCTTGCATTTTATTGACACTACTGCCATATTCATTTACTCATGAACTTCTCTATGCAGGCCTCTTTGTGATGTGCAAAGAAAAATGCAACATTGAAGTCAAGAGAAGCTTTCACAATAAGGAGTTTATATGCAGCTTCAGTGTATCACATTGAATATTATTATATTTCAGCATGCTTAGCCTCAAATTTTGTAGGAGGGCTTTTTCTCCCAAATGGATTTGCCATCCCATGACATGAACTCATAAAATATCAATAGAGCAAAGTTTCTAGAACTCTATCATCTTATAGATCTTTCTTTCACAAGTGCACGTTTTACCGATTGCCAGATTTATATCCTTCTGTTCCCTTGTAAATGAGTCCAGAGGGAAATCTCTCAAAGCAATATCTTTTAGAGTTTCTCGTTATTCTTTTATCAGGCATAAGAACTTAATTAATTAGATGCATGTTAATGTGTATCATATTTAATGCACCATTCACTTTTTCATATACACAGACATCCAGGAATGTTTGCTGTTTCTTTTGTTACACTATTCCATCTGAGTAGACTAATGGACAGATAACTTAATTGTCTGGAGAAGTTTTTGCATTTTTAACCAACATTTTTCATACATTATATGTATCAAGCATTGAGCTAGATTGGGGGAATATACTGATAAATATAAAATAATGAAATAGTTCACAGACCTTTGGAAACTGCAGTATATTTGTGATATAGAGGAGAGCCCAAAGACGACTATACAAAGTATTATGGGAATAACAGGAATGGTATAATGGTTATCCTCCTCACTTCACATTTGACTAAGTATGTTTAATTAATGGGACTGCACTTGGAGTGCTAGACAAAAGGGAATTTCTTTGCCAAGCTTAGCCATACAGCTCTCCCACTGGGCATGTGATCCTCAGTCCCTCTCCATATCTACCACACAGCAGAATATTTGGAATTAGGTTCATAATCCAAAAAGTGGAATATTTTATATAACTGCCTTTATATACGAAGAGCGGGGGCTACTCTTCGTTGTGGTGCACAGTCTTCTCTTGTGGAGCATGGGCTCTAGGCGCATGGGCTTCAGTAGTTGTGGCACCTGGACTCAGTAGTTCTGGCACACAGGCTCTACAGTGCAGGCTCAGTAGTTGCGGCGCATGGGCTTAGTTGCTCGGTGGCATGTGGGATCTTCCCGGACCAGGGCTAGAACCCGTGTCCCCTGCATTGGCAGGTGGATGCTTAACCACCATGCCACCAGGGAAGCCCTAATATAGGATTGTTCATCTGCATGCCAAACCATTTCCATGATGATTCACTCTGTCTTATTCTTGACTTATGAAGAAATTTCTGACATCAGCAGTGTTGTCTGCTGTTTTTTATTTACTTCCATTTAACTCTACATATATATAATACTAGATAAGATATATTCATTTCAGGGCTTCCCTGGTGGCGCAGTGGTTGAGAGTCTGCCTGCCGATGCAGGGGACACGGGTTCGTGCCCTGGTCCGGGAGTATCCCACATGCCGTGGAGCGCCTGGGCCCATGAGCCATGGCCGCTGAGCCTGCGTGTGCGGAGCCTGTGCTCCACAATGGGAGAGGCCACAACAGTGAGAGGCCCGTGTACAGCAAAAATATATATATATATATTCATTTCAAAAAGGGTTGTTAAAAATTTATAAAGTACTACATTAAGCATACAGAAGTGAAAATAGAACTGAACTGTAAACTAGATTCTAGATTGGAATCCTAAACTTGCCATTAATCAATGGTTTTTGACCTTTGTTACATTATTTATACTGTTTCCACATATATTACTAAAAGCATTGAGTTAAATAGAGTCTAAAGTCCAATGCCTTTCTAAAAATTTTGGCTTCTTTATATTCCAGGTTTAAAGTTAATATTTATTTGTATAGGTATCACAACAGTTTATACCTGCAATATTTACTTATTTGTGCTGATATAAGACTGTGTATGAACTGTAGTAGATGAGAAGAGAAGAAAAAAGAAACAATTGATTGCAAAACCAATTTGTTCATTCTGTGAGGGAGAAGTGCCTTAATTGTTACTATCAGAAATACAATTCCAAATTGTCAATGGAGCACCCTTAGATCTAGTATCATATTTTTATTATATCTTTGGACTTTCTGATAGACCAAAAACATCTGAAAGGCAATTCGTGACTTATGAGTAAAAGTTATTTTGGCTACTTAACAAATCTGTTTCATTCCTTGGAATCTGTTTCATTCCTTGGAATCTGGTATGTTGATTTTTATTGTTTTAATTATTTACTTAGAGATTCTCGAAAGATAGAAGTTTTTAAAAGCTGGAAGAGGAGAATCTTAGGCCATCTGTGTTTGCTAATTGACTTTACCCAAAGGAAAATTTAACTTGTGTGTATCTCATGACCAGAGGTGGTTTAAAATTTGGAGCATAGCACCCTTCAAAGTTAGGCTTCTATCCTCCTGAAGAAATTGAGAGATGGGGCATTATCTGTCTTGTTGATGACATTACAATGCGATGGTTCCTGTGTGCTTCAGAAAGATATTCCTGGGTTGTAAAAACTTGCAAAAGGATTTTAAGAAGATTTACATCTCAAAGGATCAAAGTGTTTTTGCAGCAAATGCTCTAGAAAAAGGCAAGAGATGTGCTAAAGGTCAGGAAGAGTCTAAAGTTTAGTTAAAGTTTAGTTAAGCTGAGGGGAAGTTTAAGATGTTCTTGGTCAATATCCATGGGCTTTCTTATATGGACTTAGAAATAGGGTCTTACCAGCTAATTTTCTCTCTTTCCTCAAATTTGCTATGTTTATATGTCAACTTAATAATATATTTGTTGATGGAATCATGTTTAACTTAGAACATGAAGATAAATGTGAATAGCCAAGCTATTTGATGACACACTCTGACTTTTCTGCCAGTATAATAATGAATAGCCTTTCAGTGCATGCTTTTGTTACTAAATGACCACTTGTCATTGCATGAAATAACAAATCCTAGGGTAGTAGCTACTAAGCAGTGATTAAAGTGGCATAGTTCTTCTAGATTCTTTTAGAACTATCAGGTTCTTTGGGACTAATTATATTCGAAATGTCACCAAGACAAACTGAGTTTAAAAACACTGATTTGTTGTGCTTTCAAGAGGCAGCAAGAAATAAGGCAACAGATAATATGTCAAAGCTAGAACAAGGGCAGAGGTCAGGACTTGTCTGCTTATTAGCTTTTTTCTTGACTACTAAGGCCAACCTTTTTGTTCCTCTGGATAGTCAGCATGCCAAGTTCAGAAGTGAGGCAAAAGGATTTCCAAATGGATCCCTATATACATCAGAAGATGTGGATTGAGGAGAAGAAGCCATAGAGGGTGGTGATGAACGGAAAGACTCTTTAGAGAAGGGGTTCTCAAATGCATTGTCAGCAGATTTGGAAACTGGCAGGGCACCTTGTCTGGGAGCTGGCTTTGGTAGTTCATTGATCTTTCTCAACAGTTGGTTAGCGTCAAAGTCATCATGGTCTGCATTCTCCTGAGGAATGCCAACTTTGTTGTTGAAATAGTTGGAGAAGGCACTTGAAGTCCCAGAGGAATTCTCTTCTCCTTTCCTTGCTGGCACAGTAGGTGGCTGAGTAGTTGGAAGTCCTTAAACATTTCTTACACTTCCTTGACTTTTTGTCCCTAGGTAGCTTTCAATTACAACAACTCCCAAAAGCAAATATTATTCATACTCCTTCATTATTTCACTGTCTTGAGAGTATGTTTGGAAATTTTTAGAAGATATATTTTTAGGCTGTTGACCTTAAGCAAATAGACTACTAGTTATTTCTCCAACAAAAATGGTTGTATTCGGGATCATTACAGAATTACAATTCAGAGTCTTCAACCATGGCAAGCCACCTGCAAGTCCCCACCCAGCATGGAGAAGGGAACTCTTTTGAAGAGAGGAAAAAGAAGTTGGGAGGGCTATGGTTTAAAAAAAAAAATACACTAGAGGAATTGAGAGTTTGATAAATAGTGGCTCTTCATTGGCTGAGCTGTGACAGTCTCCCATTGGCTGAGTTCTTGCCAGGCAAAAAGAGGAAGTCTTTTTCTTTCCTATTGGTCTCTGCTGTTGTCATAAGGCCTAAAATCTCTAAGCTCTCCCTTCCGGCCTCCTGACTCAATTTAAATTAAGAATTCTGTTTATTATTTTTTACACTTTCCCCTTTTGATCAAGATCTTTCTCTGAAAGAATCACTGATCAGTAGTTAGGTTTTCAGATTTCAATGGCTTTCTGGTCCTTAATGCCGGGAAGGACTTTTCCTGGTTGTAGTGTCCCATATCAGAGGGAAAGTGCACAGATTGGAAACCTATTAAGGTAACATCTGAATAACAAGGAGGGGAGGGGCGAAACCCTCAGACACTTCTTATCTAAAGTTCATATATTATCAAGATCACAGACATTGGGGATCATGTAAAGCATTATGTCAGCATGAAAGGTTTGGCAGACAAACTTCCAACAGGCCTGGTCCAGATATCTTGGAAAGGCTGTCTCATCAAATGTCATAGGCTTTAATTCTGGGAAATCTTTACTCTTGGGTCAACAGATGATATGCAGGTCCAGTCAGGGTTTGGTTCTTTCTTTATGTATGTCATGTGAATCCAAGAGTCTATTCCTTGGAGTTTGGTGCACAAAGGTTGGTTAGTAGTAGCTAATAGAGACCTTTCCAGTAAAGTTGAGTAAGTTGGAGTTAACTCTTTCAACTGACAAAATTTTCAGGTTGCCAGGTGGGATGTTTAAGATCTTCATGTCCCAAGAATGTACTGTGAAAAGATTGCTCTACCAAAATATGGTTATTTTTAATAGAAGCAATTAGGCCTTTGTAATATTGGGGTATCTGTTTCTATCTGCTGTGGGTCAAAGGAAGCAGGAGTCAAGTGCAATATCATCCTGGATGAAAGTTTATGTTTCAAGCGGGGCGGATATGAAATTTAGAAGAACCAAAGGCAGTGCTTCTGCTGAAGGTATTAGGAAGGCCTCTACAAAATTTTGCCACTTATGCCTTAATAATACACTTGTGTGTTCCACTAAATCAGGGGATGGAGGGTGGCAAGTGCAGTGAACCTGTAAAACCGGCCAAACAATTCAGACTTGTTGAAGTGCCTGACCAGTAAAACGGGTTCCTCGATCACTGTGAAGTTTGGTGGGAGTTCTTAATGTAGAGATAATCTTTTCCAAAAAGACTTTAGCTGTAGAAAAGGCAGTAGCTTGTCTGCAAGAAAGGCTTCAATCCAGCGTGAAAACATTCAGAGGAAAACTAAAACATATTTATATCCATAAGATGAAGAAAGTTGTGTGAAATCGAATTGCCAGACCTCAAATGATCCATTATGCAATTTAAAATGTCCAGAAACAGTACAAATAGGCCTCCCTGGATTGTATTTTGGACAAGTGGGAAAATGAGGTAGGCACTTTTTGTGGTCTTGTTAATGTTTCCCCACCGAATGCTATCATTTTATCAGTAGACCAATGGCTTAATGTATGCATAGTGGTGAGGGGTGGGAATTTTAATCTCTGGTAGGACTGAGCTATTATTTGGTTTCAGACAGAGCTTCCCCTTTTTATCAAACCAACAACTGTTGAATTTCCAATCTTGTTTTTCCTCTTCTGAGGCCAATTGTTGGGCTTCTCTAATCAGTTTTTTTTTTTTTTCCTAAGTTGTCATTTGGGAAAATATTCGTTTAGATTATTATTGAGGATTGGCTGCTGTTGGCTCCTTTAAGGGAAGCATTCCTCATGGAAATGTCAGCAACATGGTATCCCTCAGCTGCCACAGAGTCAAGTTTATGATGCCCTAGAGTCTTAATCATAGCTAAAGCACCAGGTAAACGTATTACATCGAAAAATTCCTAAACATAGGGGCCATTTTTAATTTGATTTCTGCTGGAAATAAGGACGCCTCATTGCTTCCACAACCTTGCAAAATCATGAGCTAGTCCAAAAGCATATTTATGTCAGTATAAATATTGGCAGTTTTGTCCTTGGATACAGTAAAAGCCCATGTAAGAGCATATATTCAGCCTGTTGGGTTGAAGTAGCCATGGGTAAAGATGCTGCCTCAACAGCATCAAAAGGAGTTGCAATAGCAAACCCAGCACAATATTTATCATTGTCTCTTTTGAATAGAAACCATCAGTGAACCGTGAGAAGTCAGTGTTACCCAAAAGAATTATCTGCAGATTATCACTAGGAGTCAGAAAGTGATCCATCAGTGTTAGCAGCATGAGAAACTTTGTCATAGAGGGGAGACGAGTAGCAGGGTTAAGGTTATTACAACATATAAAAGAGTCATGAGGAGCAGTTAACAAAAGGACTTCATAGGAAGTGAGATGGCTGACTGAGAAATGTTGAGTGTGATGAGAATTCAGGAGGGCTTCTACTGCATGAGTTGTAAAAAATGGTTAAAAGGGATCCCACAATGATTTTTTTGGTACCCTTAACCAAAGGGCAGTCTCCATAACGGCTCTAAAGGAAGAGGGGTATCCCTGTGCCTCAGGATCAGTTTCTGGCGATGTTACCCTATGGATGATGGTGTGCCCCATGTTTTTGCATGAGTACCTTAAGGGCATTCCCTTCCTTTTCATATACATGAGGGGAAAAGAAAATCTGATAATTGGGATGTCCCAGGTGAGTGGGTTCATCAAACCTCCTCTGAGGCCTGAAGACTATTCTTCCCATAACACTGGGTCAATGTTGTTATTGTAAGTAAACATACAGAGATTTGGCCATAAGAGAGAAATTGGGAATTCAGTTTCAGTGTTTACCAACTAGCCCAAGAAAACTTTGCAGTTGGCTCTGGTTTGAGATTTGGGGAAACTTAGGACACAATGTAGTCTATCTGGATCTCAGTGTAGCTCCCGTTCTGATATCAGATGCCCTAAATATGAACCGTGGGTTTGGGCAAACTCCAAATTTTCTTTGGTGACCTTATGTTCCATTAAGACTAAACACTTTAGCAAGCAGATATTGTCTTCCAGTGAGGAAGCTTGAGAAAGATTTTAAAATCAACACGTAAAATACCTAGGAATAAATCTACCTAAGGAAACAAAAGACCTGTATGCAGAAAGCTATAAGGCAATGATGAAAGCAACTAAAGATGATACAAACAGATGGAGAGATGTACCATGTTCTTGGATTGGAAGAATCAACATTGTGAAAATGACTATACTACCCAAAACAATCTACAGATTCAGTGCAATCCCTATCAAACTACCAGTAGCATTTTTCAAAGAACTAGAACAAAATATTTCACAATTTGTATGGAAACACAAAAGACCCCGAATAGCCAAAGCAATCCTGAGAAAGAAAAACGGAGCTGGAGCAATCAAGCTCCCTGACTTCAGACTATACTACAAAGCTACAGTAATCAAGACAGTACGGTACTGGCACACAAACAGAAATATAGATCAATGGAACAAGATAGAAAGCCCAGAGATAAACCCAAGCACATATGGTCACCTTATGTTTGATAAAGGAGGCAAGAATATACAATGGAGAAAAGACAGCCTCTTCAATAAGTGGTTCTGGGAAAACTGGACTGGTACATGTAAAAGAATGAAATTAGAACACTCCTTAACACCATACGTAAAAATAAACTCAAAATGGATTAAAGACCTAAATGTAAGGCCAGACACTATCAAGCTCTTAGAGGAAAACATAGGCAGAACACTCTATGACATAAATCACAGCAAGATCCTTTTTGACTACCTCCTAGAGAAATGGAAATAAAAACAAAAATTAAAAAATGGGACCTAATGAAACTTAAAAGCTTTTGCACAGCAAAGGAAACCATAAACAAGACAAAAAGACAACCCTCAGAATGGGAGAAAATATTTGCAAATGAAGCAACTGATAAAGGATTAATCTCCAAAATTTACAAGCAGCTCATACAGCTCAATATCAAAAAAACAAACAACCCAATCCAAAAATGGGCAGAAGACCTAAATAGACATTTCTCCAAAGAAGGTATACAGATTGCCAACAAACACATGAAAGAATGCTCAACATCACTAATCATTAGAGAAATGCAAATCACAACTACAATGAGGTATAACCTCACACAAGTCACAATAGCCATCATCAAAAAATCTACAAACAATAGCTGGAGAGGCTGTGGAGGAAAGGGAACCCTCTTGCACTGTTGGTGGGAATGTAAATTGATGCAGCCACTATGGGGAAAAGTATGAAGGTTCCTTAAAAAACTAAACATAGAACTATCATATGACCCAGCAAACCCACTACTGGGCATATACCCTGAGAAAACCATAATTCAAAAAGCGTCATGTACCACAATGTTCATTGCAGCTCTGTTTACAATAGCCAGGACATGGAAGCAACCTAAGTGTCCATCGACAGATGAATGGATAAAGAAGACGTGGCACATATATACAATGGAATATTACTCAGCCATAAAAAGAAATGAAATCGAGTTACTTGCAGTGAGGTGGATGGACCTAGAGTCTGTCATACAGAGTGAAGTAAGTCAGAAAGTGAAAAACAAATACCGTATGCTAACACATACATATGGAATCTAAAAAAAAACAAAACACCAAAAAACTGGTTCTGAAGAACCCAGGGGCAGGACAGGAATAAAGACACAGACGTAGAGAATGGACTTGAGGTCACGGGGAGGGGGAAGAGTTAGCTGGGGCAAAGTGAGAGAGTGGCATGGACATATATACACTACCAAATGTAAAATAAATAGCTAGTGGGAAGCAGCCGCATAGCACAGGGAGATCAGCTCAGTGCTTTATGACCACCTAGAGGGGTGGGGTAGGGAGGGTGGGAGGGAGATGCAAGAGGGAGGAGATATGGGGATATTTGTATATGTATAGCTGCTTCACTTTGTTATAAAGCAGAAACTAACACAGCATTGTAAAGCAATTATATTCCAACACGTTTTCATATAGGCCTCAATAGCTACTTTCTCATTTCTATCCTAACTACTTGTATATACTACAATCCATTTTTATGTAATGATGTACATTTTCTAGTAATATCATTTCCTTGTAAAAGATTGAGTACCATAGGTGTGAAAATGTTTTATAATTATTTTGATGTTTATTCCTTTGAACATCAATACTTTTGTTTTCACACAATGAAGATACTACTTTGCCAATGTTAAATTCACAAATCAATGTAAAGTTACTTTTGTATTTTTTTTTATATAAAGACAAGTGTATTCAGGTGTAGAATTCATAGTCATCTCACCTCGAGTGTAAAATGGATTCTAGCACACATATAATAAGTAAGTTCAATTTTTTCCTCAATGATATATTTATAAATTAGGGGAAAATACCAATTTGATGTCATCAATGCAATTTTTTTTATTTTCACATTGAAAAGCAGAAGAATATTTTCCCCCCATGAATATTCTAATTTTTTACTCAGTCATTAACATTAATGAAGTGACTAGTTTACTACTGTGTGAGGAGGTATTATCTAATATGTCTTACATATAATAACAATACTGAACTTATTTTAAAAGGGCTTCTTCTTTCAGCTTATTTATAACTTCTCTAAAATGCTTGATAATTTAATATCCTCATTTAAAAACTTCCCTTGGAATTTTTGGTAGGCTATAACTATTTTATTGCGATAATAATAACCTCTGTATTTAGCACTATGCCTGCACATACAACATATTAATCGAATGAATATTGCATTACTGGACGAATGAATGATAAATTGAGTTGCAGGCTGACATACAGTTAATCAAGATATAATGGAAAAAGTGATTCTCCATATTTATAAGTTCTCCAAGATTTCCTTTTACCTTCTAGATCGAGTCACTGTTACACCTAAGGATATTTTCTACCCCTCTCCCCTTTTCCATGGTGTTTATAATAGCAAAACTCTTATTCAATTCACCTTATGACTTCCTCTCTGTAGGTAAATTATTTAAATATTGACTGTATGACCCCATGTGCTATAGAGTATAAAATACACTGCAGTTTGAGAGTGAGACATTGAGTAGCAGCTGTTGGAATAGAGGAATGTAAAGATTAGGAATTTGGGGACCCCAGGCTAGGATAGTGGCATTGGATAAATTAAGTCTGGGGATCTTGAGATTCTATAAGAAATAGAAAGAACATGCACCTTTTGAATGTGGTATATGACATTTTCTTATGGAAGGCTGAAAGTACTTTGCTGTTTTGTTGCTTCGTTTTGCTTTTCCAGTTAGAAGGCTAATTTCTGAAATTTATACAGACTAAATTTACAAAACTCTATGACACAGACAGTAAACACTTTGTTGCTCTATAAACCTTATAATTGTTAGAATTTTCTAATTTTGTGTAAGCAAAAATAAAATTAAAAATTTCAGCTAAAGTGGAACTTGATTCAAGTCATGGTCCAGACTTTGATGCAAAAGTGCTTATAATATCATCCATTTATTTTAATATAAAGCTATTATTATGTCATAACATTATTTTGTTTTACTTTTTATGAAGGTTGTATGGCTGTTAAATTTTTCTATAAATTTATGGTGCATGTATTCTGAACTGTTATTAAATAAATCTCAGATGCCACATATTTTGGGAAAATCTCTTCACAATATTAAGGCCCCACTTATTTGCACAAAATGCTTCCTATGTCCTGAATGCCTTATCTGTCACATAAGATTCAACTAAAGTATCATAATTCTGTAGTCGTCCCTGTGTCTATTTGACTTTGAATCCCTTCTTTGTGAATCTGCTACTTCTAGTGAGGTACTAGTTGCATAGCATGTGCACAATATATGTTTTGTAATGATTAAATCATTCTTTCTATTATTAGTCTAAGATAGCATTTGTGCACCAATATTCTTTCTAAAAATAGGGCATTATACTCCCATATTACTCACCTGCCATTAATGACATACAGACTGGGCAAGGGGTATCTGATTGCATGTTAGAAGTGGAATTTCTAAGCCAGACTCAAACAATGTCTATGAGATTTGGCATATGGTCTATTTACTTCTTTGGTTTTGCAGTATTTTTTCTCTTATTTGTGCAAAACAAACAAACAAATACATTGGACTAAATCATTGTTTCCAAACATGTTTAAAAAAATGTGTTATATAGTTTTGTGAGGTGTTAATGGGCATTATGCAAAAACTTCAAAAAACAATGTTTTGCCATCTAACATTATTGGAAAACACTGGATTGAATTAGTATAGACAGAATTCTTAAGAAGGATAAAGGCAGGCTACCTGGAGGTCTGATGTGTCTTAGTGTATAGCTAGCTCCAACTGCCAGACATATGAATGAGGCCATCTCAGATCTTCTGACCCACCCAATCAGCTGCATGAGAAGAAACTAGAAGAGAAAGCAAAGAACCAGATCACAGATCACGAGAAATAATAAACTGTTATTGACTTAAGATATTAAATTTTGTGCCGCTTTGTCATATTACAATAGACAACCAAAACCATAATTCTTATTAAATGCTAAAGAATGTTGATTGAGTCTCTTACATATATCAGCTTATTTTCTCCTCACAATAACCTTCAGTGGAAGTACTATTTTTTTTTTTTTTTTTTTTTTTTTTGCGGTACGTGGGCCTCTCAGTGTTGTGGCCTCTCCCGTTGCGGAGCACACGCTCCGGACGCGCAGGCTCAGCGGCCATGGCTCACGGGCCCAGCCGCTCTGCGGCATGTGGGATCTTCCCGGACCGGGGTACAAACTCGTGTCCCCTACACTGGCAGGCGGACTCAACCACTGCGCCACCAGGGAAGCCCAAAAGTACTATTTTTTTATCCCCATTTCTACATGAGAAAATAAGGCACAATGAGCTTACAACTTGTCAGTGATCATCAAATTAGTAAGTGATAGAACTTGGTTTCAAACTCAGTGAGTCTATCTCTAGGAATCTCTCTAAAACCCTACCAATTCTATTTCTATTAATATGAAAATTTTTATTTTATTTTCAAACTCTCATTTGGAAATCATATTGATTACAATCAGTATCACCTAAAAAATCAGATAGAATTGTTAATCAATATTCAAAAATTTGTTATTCTTTCAAATTCATCCAATTTAAATTTGGGTGCATTCTCAAATATAAATTTATTACAGTTATAGATAGGTATTTTCTAAAAAGGTAAAATGCACTTTTAGTTATATACCAATAGAAAGATACATCTGAATGTACTTATCAGATTTTGTTGAAACAGTTACCACATTCAGTAACCAAGAAATTCTTTTATTGACGTTACAATATTTGGGGCTTGATCAGATTACACATTCTGTTGTAGTTATTCAACTACTACAAGTTGAATTAGAATAATGATGACCAGCAATTGAGTGCTTACTTATGGGCCAAGCTTTTGCTAAACACTTAAAATGATATGTTGCTTCCTTTTAGCCCTTAGAACAACCCAAGGAGGTAGAGAAAATGACTATTCCTTTTAAACTATGAGGAAAGGGTTAGAAAGAAAGGGTTAAATTTGGTCAACAATTACACTTGCCAACAATTTAGTCTCAACCAAAGCTGGGAAAGAAATGATAAATTGTACTGTACACAGTTGTCTCATATATTATTTAAATATGAGTCTTAAAAGCAGTTTAGCTTAAGTAAAAACATCTCCTCCTGACATGCCTTTGAGCATTTTGAGGTTTAATGATGCCTAGCGCAGCAGTGTAATTAACAGTACCCATGATATAGAACAATGCTATGCTTTGTGCTATAAACAGAAGGCTTATGCCAGATTGCCTGTTAAGGTACACATGGTATCAAAGTACACCAGATGAAACAATCCCCCAGTACCCATGTAATGAGGTAAAGACATCTGTTACATAATTCTAGAACTTTGAAAGTGAAGATTTAAAGTCTTTGTAATGGTATAGATGGAATTATCACCAACCCCAGGGACGCTGTGACTAGAAATAGATCAGCCCCCAGCCATACTACACCAATGAAAAGACAAATTGTGTTTGCCTTCCACAACAAAAAAATAACACCCCCAAGATTAATGGTAAATTTTAACTACAAACAAGTATCACAATCTCAAGTGAAATATAAAGATTTCTTTCAGCATGAATGCAGTACACATTGAGAGACATCAAAATGATTATAAAACACTAATTTGAAGGATAATTTTTTAAAAGTAAGAGTCATATAAGAATCCTGTCTACCTTCACTATTTCTAGAGAGGCTTAAGTGTGCAGCAGGTAAATGGATTTACCCATCCATGTCTAACTCATGAAAATGAGAGTCATTTTAGCTCATATTGTACAGCACATTTCTGATAACGAATAGTAATCCCCCCCATATCTGTGGGGGTACCGGCAAGGCCTCAGTGGATGCCTGAAACCACTGTATATACTATGTTTTTTCTATGCATACATAGATATTATAAAGTTTATCTATGGTAAAGTCTAATTATAAATTAAACACAGTTAGAGATTATCCAAATTGCCAACATGACTACTTTTGTGCTTTGGGACCATTATTGAGTAAAATAAGGGTTATTTGAACACAAGCACTATGGACCACTGCAGTCAATCTGATGACCTAGATGGCTCCTGAGTGACTAATGGGGGGGATATACTAGACAAAGGGCTGATTCATATCATGGGCTGAACAGAATAGGATGCAGCGAGATTTCATTATGCTTCTCCAAACAGCATTCAGTGTAAAACTTTTGAAATGCTTACTTCTGGAATTTTCCACTTAATCTTTTCAGACTGCAGTTGATTGTGTGTAACTAATACCATGGAAAGCAAAACTGCAGATAAGGGGGGACTTCTATACTAAGAATTATACTATACTAAGAATTATAAGACCATTTACCTATTGATATATTTGGCAGGAAAAATAAATGGGATGTGTGTATATACACACACACATATATAATTTCTTATATATATTATTTTATATATGTGTATATATATAATTTCCTGAGGGGGGGTGGGAAAAAAGAGAGAGAGAGTGATCAGATGCCTGCAATGTGAGTAGTGGGATACCTCATTGCTGACAGCCAATTCTAGACTACTGCTAAGTGTTTTATATTTTGCAGCTTTATTGTGAGCTGGGGAAGACAGGCAAAAGCTTTCAGAAACTGGTGAGTTCAGAGAATTCATCTCAAAACAGCCTCCCAAGGAAGAGAGAGAGGCAGGTGGCAGATGGCCTCAGAGCAACTCCTCCTGTCCTGGGAGGATCACACAGCCCTCTATCAGGACTCAGACTAGGGGCTGTTCAAGCCTTTGGTGACACGGCCTGTGGGTATGTGCGAGGCTGCCAGGATGCCATGGTCGAACAGTTCCCTACAGCCAGAGTTCCTGTGGTTTGAAGGGGACCAAGAGTGCGTAAAAAATAAACAAACAGAAACCTCAATTAAACAGAGTCTGGGGCTTCCCTGGTGGCGCAGTGGTTGAGAGTCCGCCTGGCAATGCAGGAGACGCGGGTTCGTGCCCTGGTGCGGGAAGATCCCACATGTCGCGGAGCGGCTGGGCCCGTGAGCCATGGCCGCTGAGCCTGCGCGTCCGGAGCCTGTGCTCCGCAACGGGAGAGGCCACAACAGTGAGAGGCCAAAAGAAAAAAAAAAAAAAAAAAAACAGTCTGGACAGCAGAAGGGGAGGTGTCACGCCCTGCCACCATCACAGAGCCCAACCGGAAGAAGAGGCCTCTTCTTTCCGGGCAAGGACTCAGCCAATAAAATGTCATGGGCTCTTTGTTTCCTATAGCCTCCCAACTGACTTTTCCTCTCTGTAAAAGTGCTCTTCCCTGGGCCTGGGGGGACTTGCATACGGCTCACCATGGTTGCAGACTCTGAATTACAGTTCTCTGCTGATCCTGAAAAAACCCATCTTTGCTAGAGAACTATCTGGCGGTCTATTTGTTTCAGTTCAGCAAGTGCCTTCCAGCTTCTGTATCAGGTTGTCAAGCTGTGAGGCATAGAGAAAGAGGAGGAGTAGGGCCTTGAAATCTGTGGGCAGTCAAACATCAGAAATGGAATCTTTCTTTTTACTATATATATACAAGGATTATATTTGGCTGGAGAGCACTGGCAACCACCACTACGATTTGTTTGACTTCTTTACGAGCAGAAGCTCATTTGTCCAAGTCACTCAGTTATAAACTCCTATTGTTATATTCTAGGCTTTATGATTATTAATAGCTGTAAAACCATAAAAATCTCAATTTCAAGCATCACCCTGTAATTATCGCTTATCTTTCCAATTACTTTCCACTTTATCTCTTTCCAGTACTTACACTCCAACAATGTTTTGACTTCCTCAGAATCTCTAATTAATTGACTTTACCAGTTTTTTCCTATCTCTTAACCCATTTTTGCACTGTCCTTTACCAGGTAGAGTTCCTGCTTGTCCACTTTGTATTCACTGCCTTTGGCCGTTTATGCACCGTCCTTGCCCCAGTTTCTCTGTTAAACACATTTGGTAAAACTTTAATACCGGTCAAACCTAAGCTCTCTGTTCTTCACCTTCCCCTAAGCCACTGGATGTGCACATATATAAAGGATAACCAATCCATACATGCAAAGAATAACTGATCTCACTTGAATATGTATCTACAAAGTTTAAGCGATTCATACTTTCTCTCCAAAAATCCTTTTTGCATGCCCTTGTCTCTTTTGAAACATCCAATCTTCTTCTAACTTCCTATTCTCAGCGGGAAATTCCCTTCCTCTTTTACTGAGACAAATTTAAGCACTTAGAAAAGTTTAATTTTCTAGTCATCAAATTTAGCAATATGACTGTATCTTGACCAATACTTTCTGACTACCCTCCTGATGCCACAAAGTAACTGTTATTTCTTTCGGAAACCAGCCCTTTAAAACTGTATTCTGGATCCCCATTCTTTCTTCCTTACTCAGAGACTTTCTTCCTACAATCACTTCCTCTGTCTGGTATCATTAATTATCATCTCTTTATTTATTTATTTATTTATTTATTTATTTTTTTTTTTGCGGGCCTCTCACTGTTGTGGCCTCTCCCGTTGCGGAGCACAGGCTCCGGACGCGCAGGCTCAGCGGCCATGGCTCACGGGCCCAGCCGCTCCGCGGCATGTGGGATCCCCCCGGACCGGGGCACGAACCCATGTCCCCTGCATCGGCAGGCGGACTCTCAACCACTGCGCCACCAGGGAAGCCCTATCATCTCTTTATTAACTCATTCCCATTAGGTTAAAAAAAAATGTAATATCTCCCATTCTTAAAGGAGAAGAACAACAACAAAACATTTTCCTGATCCCACAGGCCATTTATTTATTTCTCCAACATTCACTGCTTCTTTAGAGCAAATACCCTTGGAATCATTGTTTTTACTTGCTGTCTCACTATCTTACTTCTGACTCTCCCCACTACGCGTTCTATTACAAAATATTTCATATATTCAAAATAACAATGTATAAGATATTTCATCAAATCTAAGATGCCAATGCTTTCCAGCCCAAAACTACCAGGAACACACTTGTAGTTGACTAAGTTAGACGAACACGTACCATGGGAAAACACGGGGCATTTCAGTTAGAGGATGTTAGAAAAGTCTTATGAAATGTCTGGGTTTTGGTTAGGTGACTTTGGGAAGGGTTTTGGGTAGTAGAGCTTTGCTGTGGATTGGATGCTATCATGTATCAGGGATAATTCCAAGATTGACTATCTCAATCCTTCTTAGTAGACCAAGATTGAAATAGCAAGTGATAAAAAAGCAGCAGACATTAATACTAGTGAAGATAGGGGGACATTTGGTCACTTTTGTGGTTTGGAAAATATTCGTGTTTTGTATTGTGATCAGACATGAGGTAGACTTGATTATTTTCTTGATCCCATGTGATCACAGATATTGTCTTGTCTGATTTGATATTTATGTTCAATAAGAGAACAC
Source organism: Lipotes vexillifer (assembly GCF_000442215.2). Classification (NCBI taxonomy): domain Eukaryota; kingdom Metazoa; phylum Chordata; class Mammalia; order Artiodactyla; family Lipotidae; genus Lipotes; species Lipotes vexillifer. Next base: position 2,576,731 of record NW_006784763.1, on the reverse strand, counting down.
AAAGACCAAGAGATGAGGGACAGGCTAGCTTCTGGCAACACCGAGGCATAGCTGACAATAGCAGGCTAACTCCTGGATGACACAGGTTGCCTTTCTCTTTCTCCGTGTGCTGTGTGAATGGATGTCACTTAATAAGATTACTGAAGTCATTGTGAGGAGGAACAGAATGAGCTGGGTGAATTCTTCAAAAGAATGAGAATGGCAAGGAAGTTTGTATATTGATGCAAAAATGCATGTTTGGGATAGTATGGTCTGAGGCCATATGCTTCAGAGGGGCTGGAGTTTCTTGACAAAGGAGCCAGTAGAAATAAACTGAAAACAGCAAGGAAAAGCAAAAGGACAATTTCCTCACCTCCAGAACTTATGTAGAGTATGTGAGAGAGAGAGAGAGAGAAAGAGACTTATTACTTGAGAAAGGTAAGTGATGTCTTCAGGGAATTTGCCCTTTTTCCTTAATTGAAACAGCATCCCTTACACCTATTGGAGGCCATATAACCTCACTTTGAAGAGTAAGACATAAGGGTGAATTATTGGAGAGTGCTCCTTTTCCTGTTCAAACAGGCAGACACAGGTGTTTGTACTCTCTTTTTCTTTATTAGTACCTTCAAACAGAGCCAGATGCTTTGACCTATGTCAGTCATCCTCCAACTAAGAGGCAAGGCAAAACATGAGGACAGGAAACCAGTATGCTGAGAACGGCAGGGCAGAAGTACAGAAATTGAACCCAAACTAGTAACTGTCTATATCTGGGCTTCAGTTTATGTCCATAAAAAATATATTCATATTTGTTAAGCCACTTGACAGGAATATACTCTTTACAGATAAAAGCAATCAGATGCAACTGAAACAAAAATATTCTGGAAAAAAAAAATTGAAAACCGGAGAAACTTGCTTAGGTCAGACTGAAGATTCCAGACGATACAACAGAAACATTTGTCTGGGTGGTGGTTATTGAGTAAGACCAGACTAATGGAGGGGAATCCTGGTGGTGATGTACAACCTGGAGAGCTTTACCTACTGGTGGTGCCCAAGTGACCAATTGGTCAGGGAAACTTTAATTCTGACAATCTATGCTGGGGATTGGTTTCTTTCAAAGTTTTGAGTAGTGAAGGAGACAGTGATCTGATGGGTGAGTGGTGTGAGTATTGATTGAGGAAGGAGATTGACCCAAAATAACTGGAGCTCTGCGGATCTCAATCAAGTCCTAATTTCAGCCTCCACCCAACTCTCCCTTTTTTTGTTGTTAATTTGCTTTAATGGTGAACAGAAGTTTCCTCTAGACACCATAGGCTAACAATTTTAAGTGACTTTTGTCCATCTCTATTATACAAGCTGATTTTCTGTCAGACATAATAATCTGAGTAATTAATTTTATGCCCAATGAATTGTTAATCTCTTTATATTCTGTATAGAATACCTTAAAGTCTAGAAAGCAAAATTGTGAATATACACAGAGAAAGAGACCACACTCTATTATTGTTCCACATACCTATAACTTTGGAAGGATCTGTTTTACTGTAACCAAAATCCTTATATTCACTTCTTGCCTAACTGGATAATTAAATACATATAAGTTCTGAAATTTTGCTGAGGGAAAGGATAACAGCTGTGTAAACTTTTTTATACTTTATTTTGAATGGATGGAACTATAAGAGCTACATCCCAATAAAAGGAAAGAAAAGCAATCATGCTGTGCACTAAGCTTTCTCTGATTTATTATCACTGTGTACAGCCATTTTCATTTTCCTATATAATTATTCTATTATTAATTTTAATGAGACTAATAACTCAATTTTTTTAATGTTTTCTTTCTAGCAATCTGACAAAGTTCTTCTAATGTTTACTCACTTTTCTGCGTTTCTTCCTTAATTCACTCTTCAAATCTCCCTTAATTGCTTTCTTCATCCTTTTTGTCTACTCTTTCCACTCCCTTCCCCCTTTTTTCTCCTCCCTTTCTAGTCTTATTACCTTCTCTCCTGACATTTTTAAAAAATTGAGATATAATACTGTATTTTTTTTTATTTTTTATTTTTTTCTGTATGCGGGCCTCTCACTGTTGTGGCCTCTCCCGTTGTGGAGCACAGGCTCCGGGACGCGCAGGCTCAGCGGCCATGGCTCACGGGCGCAGCCGCTCCGCGGCATGTGGGATCCTCCCAGACCGGGGCACGAACCAATGTCCCCTGCATCGGCAGGCGGACTCTCAACCACTGCGCCACCAGGGAAGCCCTATAATACTGAATTTGTTTTAGGTGTTGTACACCATAATGATTTAATATATATATATACTGTAAAATGATTACCACAGTAAGTTTAGTTAACACCCATCACCGTACATAGTTACATATTTCATGTGATAACTTTTAAGATGTATTCTCTTAGCAGCTTTCAGATATATAATATAGTATTATTAACTATAGTCACCATGCTGTACATTAGATCCTCAGGACTTATTTTTCTTATAATTGGAAGTTTGTACCTTTTGACTACCTTCACCCATTACAACTACCACCCACCCCTGTCTCTGGCAACCAACAATCTGTTCTCTGTATCTATGAGTATTAGTATCTTGATATTTAAAAAAGAATTTATAGTAATTTAGCATATTGTGTTTTATGTTGGTCCTAAAGTGTAAAATAACTAGCTTCCAAATTTGACATATGATTACAAATTAATATTTGCTTTATCTCCAAAATTTAAATATATGAAGGTAGAAATATAGTTGACATACTTTTATATGTTTGTTTTAGAAATCTAAGAACTAACCATACAACTTATGCTGTAATTATAATATAGCTTTTTATCTTTTAAATTGGAGTATAGTTGATTTACAATGTTGTGTTAGTTTCTGGTGTACAGCAAAGTGATTCAAATATATAGCTATGGCTATAGCTATAGCCATAGATATAGATTATTTTTATATTCTTTTCCATCATAGTTTATTATGAGATACTGAAGATAAGACCTTGATTTTATACATTTTATATATAGTAGTTTGTATCTGCTGATCCCAAACTTCTAATTTATCCCTCCCTCTAGCCTTTCCCCTTTGGTAATTATAAGTTTGTTTTCTATGTCTGTGAATCTGTCTCTGTTAAGTTCATTTGTATCATATTTTAGATTCTATGTAAAAGTGATATCATATGGTATTTATCTTTCTCTGACTTACTTCACTTAGTATAATAATCTCTAGGTCCATCCATCTTGCTGCAAATGGCATTATTTCATTTTTTTTTAATGGCTGAGTAGTATTCCAGTGTGTGTGTGTGTATACACCACATCTTCTTTATCGATTGATCCATTGATGGACATTTAGGTTGCTTCCATTTCTTGACTGTTGTACATAGTGCTACTAAGAATACTGGGGTGCATGCATCTTTTCAAATTAGAGTTTTCTCCAGATATATGCCCAGGAGTGGAATTGCTGAATCATAAGGTAACTCTATTTTAAGTTTTTTAAGGAACCTCCATATGGTTTTCCATAGTGACCGCACCAGTTTACATTCCCATCAACAGTGTAGGAGGGTTCCATTTTCTCCACACCCTCTGCAGCATTTATTATTTAATTCAAATAACTGCATATTATTCTGTATTTTATTCAGTAATCTTCTAAAAGTTTTTTTCAAGTTTGTAATTTTAGTATAATAACCTACTAGCCTTAAAGATAACACATTTGTTTTCATGGGCATCCATTTTTAAGTAAGTAAAAAGATGCTCAGATTTTTAATTGTTGTTTAAAAATGCCAAATTCTGCTTGAATAAAAGGCTGATTTAATTCACTGTCATGTAAACAAAATATAATTGTTTCTCTATGCCTTCAACAATGCTGAATATCGTAAAATTTTGTTTGATTGACAATATGATGATGATAAGATTTTATTGACTTCCAGCAAAAGGTTAAGAATAATTTTATACATTTACTGCTTCACTAAACTTCCTTTTCTGTGAAGTGCTTAATTATATTTCTGCACACTGTTGTATTTCTCCTGATTTACTTGTCTTGCTCTTGTGAATTATTAGGATCTCTGTGCATATTTTTATGTTACATTTTGGTAATATATTCTCCAAGCTTGTAATCTGTATTTTGATTTTGTAACTTCTGTTTGTATACTGTTACCATACAGATTTTTAAAAATAAATTTCAATGCTGCAAAATGGATTAATTTTATCATAGTGACTGGTATCCCTACCACTAATATATAGATATAGGTATAGGTTAGATTTTACTTTCATCTTGATCCTTTTATTTTTCGTATTTAGAAGTAGTATGATTGTTAATGATGTGGATTTAGAATCTGAGGGCCTCAGTTCAGACCCAAATCTCCCACTTAGCAACTCTGTAATATTGGGCAAGATACTAATCTCTTTATGAAGATAATAACACTCCCTATGATTTGACGTAGCTGTGAAGATAAAATATGTTGTTTAAAGAAGTGTAGGACAATGACTGGCATACAAAAATTATTTATATGCCTTAGCCATTATTTAACTTATCAATTATTATCTTAGATATTTTATCTTTATTTGCCAAAAATCAATACCAAAAACATATTACATATTTAAATACTTTTAGCTCATCACTATTAAAATCATAGCTGTGATGGAAGTGTCTATCAAGGAAGTTTTATAAAATATTATTGGAAGTTTTGACTCAAAAATTTTAAATGTCATTAACATTAAAAATAATCGGCAAAATTATATTTCTTCTAAATCAATATAATTTATACTTTGAGAACTTATTTACCATAAAATAAAAATGATCAAATATTACATATAAGGCAAATATTTTTTAAGTTTTAGTAATGTACATTTCATGTATATACAACTCATTTTTTATACTATCAAAAATTTATTTCATAAGAAAAATTCAAATATATTGCTGCTTTCCTAAGATTTTATTCTGAATCATTGTTATAAGTATAATTGATCTTTCTTTTCCTTCTATTTGAATATAATACCCATTTTTCAGCGATGAGGTTTTACTGACCTTACAGAATAAATTGGTGCCTTTAGCTTATTGGATTTCTGTTGATTTGTAATAAATAACCACAAAGTTATTGGTGGAAAACAATTCCCATTTATTATGTCATGGTTTCTGTGATTCAGGAGTCCAGGTTTGAGTTAGTTTGGTCACCCACCTGCCTAGAATTCTGGTGTTGGCCAAATCTGCCATCTCACCAGAGGTTTGAGTTCCTCTCCCAAGTTTATTAAAGCTCTTGGCAGAATTTAGTATCTTGGGGTTATAGAACTGAGTTGTAATATTTTGGATGGCTGTCAATCAGGGACCATTTTCAGCTGCTAGAAGTTGCCCACAGATCCCTGTCCTGCCTTCCTTTCTACAACACAGTAGTTTGTGTCTTCAAGGTCAACAGGTGATAGCTGCTGCAGCTTCAAATCCTATGACTTCTGCTTCTATCCCATTAGACAACTTTTAAAAGGACTCGCCTGATTAGGTCAAATTATAAGGCTTATCTAGGGCTTCTACAGCAAGGGACGTGGGGTCATCTTAAAATTCTGCCTATGGCGTTCATCTATTTCTATCACCTGGAATATTCTGAATAGTTTAAATCTTCTCTATCCCTTTTATTTATATTGTCAAAATTACTGACATAAATTATTTTTAGTTTCAATTACTCTTAGTTTTTTCTTAATTTTTGTTGAATTCTACTGATCTAATCTACTGATGTCCTCATTCCTTGCATCATTTATTTCTTCTTTGCTTTTACAAATTTTGTTCAGGTTTGCCAGTGATATATTTATTTGCCTTTTCAAAGAGCCAGTGTTTCTTGTTGCTTATCACTCTAGTCCCCGCTACTGAGACTCATTAGGTGCATTTTGCAGTTTTTTCATTTCATTCTTCCCATTCTTAACTTGTTTTTTGTCTTTCCCATTTTAATACATCATCCTGTCGCACCTCGCACCGTTGACTTTGTCAGGAGTTCAGCCAACCTGGAGACGACAGCTGAGCTGCCCGGTGTCAGAATCATAAATTAAAACAAGCCCCAGCAATCCCACTACTGGGCATATACCCTGAGAAAACCAAAATTCAAAAAGAGTCATGTACCAAAATGTTCATTGCAGCTCTATTTACAATAGCCCGGAGATGGAAACAACCTAAGTGCCCGTCGTCGGATGAATGGATAAAGAAGATGTGGCACATATATACAATGGAATATTACTCAGCCATAAAAAGAAACGAAATTGAGCTATTTGTATGAGGTGGATAGACCTAGAGTCTGTCATACAGAGTGAAGTAAGTCAGAAAGAGAAGGACATATTACCGTATGCTAACACATATATATGGAATTTAAGAAAAAAAATTGTTATGAAGAACCTAGGGGTAAAACAGGAATAAAGACACAGACCTACTGGAGAACAGACTTGAGGATATGGGGAGGGGGAAGGGTGAGCTGTGATAGGGTGAGAGAGAGACATGGACATATATATACTAACAAACGTAAGGTAGATAGCCGGTGCGAAGCAGCCGCATGGCACAGGGATACCGGCTCGGTGCTTTGTGGCTGCCTGGAGGGGTGGGATAGGGAGGGTGGGAGGGAGGGAGACAAAGAGGGAAGAGATATGGGAACATATGTATATGTATAACTGATTCACTCTGTTATAAAGCAGAAACTAACACACCATTGTAAAGCAATTATACCCCAATAAAGATGTTAAAAAAAAAAAAAAAAAAGCCCCAAATGAAAGTAACAGTGAAGCCTGTACTCACTTACTATGATAGTACAAGCAAGAGGCTAAACCAGAGAAAATTCAAATTCCCTCTTGTCTACCTTCCCCACGGAATGGCCTATCAGCCCAGTCCAAGATCAGGTGGATCAGTAAAGATGTGAGGGTCATCTCGCTGCCAAGGCAGCCCTGACAGACAGCTCCTGCAAGGGAGTAAGAAGGGGGAGGGGGCCAAGAAAAATAGGGGGAGGGCTACAAGTGGAAAGGACTGAGTCCTAAGTCAGATTGGGGAAAAATATCTTCAAGGTTTCCCCTCATTCCCCAGCCCTCCACCCACAAGAAAGGCTTGGCCAAATCCCTGGAACAACACCTCGCAAAAGACCTCAGATAAAGAGACCTAAGAATGAAGGTGTCCAGCTAGGAATGCAAATGTATGTAAGAGCATGGCCTTAGTCCTTGACTGCAACTCCCCTCAGAGACAGTAGTGCACTGGCTGTGCCCCAAGTCTGGTGTGGGGAGAGCAGCTGTCTCCTGTGAGGCCTGACAGGTAAGGCTTTTGAAATTGCCTCTGGTTGGGCATGAAAAGTCAAACATAAGTTTTGGCCAAGAGACAGAGACCTCAGATTTACAGCTAACTTTTAATCCCCGCTTCTTTTATTAGGTACATTAGTCAATTTTTGCCTATTTATTGAGTGCTTATTTTATTTTGATGATTTTTAAAAATTTTCTAGATTATCTATCTGGACGATTTCTAAGTATTCCTTTTCTACTTTTCATCGCTATTAAAGATGTATTCTTATTTTATGTATTCTATTCGTTCCTTAAGAAAAAAGTTTGGTTTTATGATCCCCTCCCTAAGTTTTTCTATTATTTGAATTTACTTTGGTACAACTCTCTTTTTTGATTTCATCTACCGACTAAACCACATATTAGAGGATTTTCTAAGGTCTGTGTGTGTTTAAGAGACCATCAGCATGACTTGTAGGAGTCCTTCACAGAGATTTGTGGATGAAACGCTATGGAGTAATTTTGCACTTTTTTCAGTCTGTGCTCTGTATTATTTGCTGATTCAAGACCATTTTCTGTGTCTATTTATTGACTGGAGTTTCAGTATACATGCACACTGCAAATTGTGTTACCCCACTTCTTCAGAATGGGCTTCGTAAATCTTGTGCGTTACTCAACCTGTATCCTAAAATGGGCAAACTATTTCTAAAGTTCATCTCAAGGCTAGTGAGTAGAAGTTTTCTAGTCTTAATTTATCAGTGACAGTGCTTTACCCTGACAGTTTTCTTTACCTTATATAGAGAATAACTTCCTGCTCCCCAGCCATTCACAGGCTTGCAATCTGAACGTTTCCAACTATTCCTCTTTCTGGATTCAGGCTACCGCCTTGTTTCGGACACCTGTGTCATTCTTCTTGCTCTTGAGCTCATCTGTGCTTCTCTGCCTCCCAATTTATCTATTATTTATGTGTTTGGACTACTAGTGTTTTCGTTCTGCCTCCATTAAGTATAAAGTTTTGGCAGATTTATTTAAATTTTCCTTATTTGAAGTAGTCATCATTGTGTTTAGGGTGGCTTGGAACTAATGAGAGAAAGTTATAGAAAATTATTTCAGTTCTCTATAACCTACTCACATATTTTGAGTAAATTAAGCCCCCAAAATAAACTAAGCACTTAAAAATTGTGGTCAGATGAAACAAAGCTGTTGAGAAGTTCCCAATCTATAACTGCATCTACGTCTACATTTATACCTATATCATCAATATCTATATGCTTTTAGGAGTGGAAAGGTGGGAGCTTTTGGTAGTATATAACTAAAGATAGACTAGATTTTGCTGCAGTTATAAACAACTCCAAAATCACTGTGTCGTAAAATGAATAAAAGTTTATTTCTTATCCATGCGATGTGGCCAGTATGGATTTGGGAAGAATGCTTGTGGTTGTCCTTCAAAGATCTAGGGTGGTAGAGGCTCTGTCCCCCTGCATCCTAATATTACCACCTTGGCAGGGAGAAGGCATAACAGCAAATAGTGCAATGGCTTTTAAAGTTTTGCTCTGAACTAACAATCACCAATTCTGCAAGTTCCTCATTATCCAAAAATACCACATGCCTACACCTAGCTTCAAAGGGGTAGGAAAATACAGTATTACCATGTATTCAGAAGTAGAACACGACTAACCTGATTTGGTTCATTTCTTTTTTTTTTCCTGCTATAGTTCCACACCTCCTGGAGTACCAACGTGTTCCTTTCTGCTTAAGACAAATCTATTTTGTTTTCTCTTTTAACCAAAGCAGTAATGATGGAGGAATTAACCTCCCACCCCTCCATCCCCCACCCCCAGTTAGAAAGACACATGTTTTGAACTCCTAGAACTTAGCCACTGCACTTTCTTGGTAAATAGATTTCCTCTGAGTCATGCTAGCCCTGCTGAGCACTACTATATTTGTACAGAGATCTAAAAACCTTGATAAGGGCAGGGTAATAAATGGAAAAGTTTGTGGGTAAGATCCCACAAGTCATAAGATTGTAATTCACAAGAATCTCCAATCTAACCTTTGTATAAGGCCTTTTACATTTTGACAGGGGACTGAGGGTTCAGTAATTCAGAGGCTCCATGGCTGGGTCAAACCAATGCGCTGTATCATCTTAACGTCTTATGTCACAACAATATCACTTTCCCTTTAACTTTGTGGCAGTGAAGGAAGCTGCTGGGTTTTGTTTTGTTTGATTGTATAAAATTTGGGCAGTTTCCGGTACCGATAGCAATGGCTTCTCTATATCCTGTTTAATAATTTGATGTACTATAGTTTTCTTTTTTTTTTCTTTTTTTGAAGCCAATTCTGACCCCAAATACTGGGAGAGATGATACAGAGACTTTCAGAGCTACATCTCTTTAGAGAGATGGAGCACACAGAATAAGAATAAAGTGGAAATGTTATTAAAAAAAAAAAAGAAATAGAACACGAATGCTTGTGTACAATCCCTAAAGTCAAGTACAGGCTGAATAGGTTTTATTTTTCCCTGAAATATTACTACCATGACTAGAACTTATCATAGACTTTATATGGTTGAGTTAAGCAAGGGGATGCATTTTAAGCAGCTCACTTATATAGACCTATTGTCTGGCATTAAGTGTATAATGTGAGTTGTGTTCTTCCAAATACATTTAGAAATAATGTTTCACTCAAGTAAAAAATGATAAACACTATTATTAGAATAAAAACTGATGTAGTCCCTGGGGGCGAAAATGTTGTTTAAAGTAAGTGTTACTGCTTAAAGGATAAAAGGTACATCAGAACTTAATAGTTTGTAATCAAAAAGCAGCATTATTGTAATAAACAGCCACAGTTTAATAAACACCATTTCTAGTATAATAAAGTTACTTTTTAGCCACTATTGCCTAAATTTAATGCTGCATCTCACACAGACCAAATAGCAAAAGCAGAATCATTTAGTGTAACAAATCATCTGCAGTACTACTGTCATATCTGAGATATATCCTGAATAAAAAATTACCCAGTTGAGATATCTGCACTACTTCTTTGTCCATGTGTTTGTAGAAAATATATTAGCTATAGCCAGTGGTCTGGTTATTTCAAGGACAAATACAAGAAAGTCAATTCAGGAGTTAAGATTTAATATTAAAGAAGACATAATTAGGAGTTTATATTCCCTTCACTGACATATGCATCTCTCAATATGATTGCTTTTGTTTCCTGTTTTTATGTATTAGGGAAGGGTCATAACTTTTCCACCTGCAAATTTATTCTTAGAAAAAAAACTTCACTGAGATATCATGGAGATACAGAAAGCTGTATACGCTTAATATAAACAACATAATGAGCTCGGGAATAAGTGTACACCAATGAAACTGTCACCACAATCTATGCCATATCTATCACCTCCAAAAGTTTCTGCTCCCCCTCTTTATTACTACCATTATATTTTGTAATAAGAACACTTTGTCATCAGATTTACCCTCTTAGAAAAAACTTAGTGTACAATACAGTATTGTTAACTGTAAGCTCTATGCTGTACAGTAGATTTCCAGAACTTTTTCATCCTATGTAACTGAAATTTGTAGCCTTTGACTATAATACCTACCTGCTTTCTCCCCCCACCAACCCCTCAGAACCACCATTCTACTCTCTAAGTTTGGCTAATTTAGACTCATCATATAAGTGGTATCATGTAGTATTTGTCCTTCTCTGTCCTCCAGACTAGTTAATCCATGTTGTCACAAATGACAGGATTTCCTTCTTTTTAAAGGCTGAATAATATTACATTGTATGTAAATACCACATTTTCTTTCTTCATTCATCTGTCAATGATCATTTAGTTCCTTAATCTATGTCTTGGCTATTGTGAATAATGCTGCAGTTAAGTTGGAATGCAGCTATCTTTTCCATACACAGATTTCAGTTCATTTGTATATATTATGAGAAATGAGGTTGTTGGATCATATTGTAGTTCTATTTTTTAATTTTTGAAGAACTTTCATAGTGTTTTCCATAGTGACTGCACCAGTTTATATTCCCGCAAACAGTGTACAAGGGTTCCCCCTTTTCTCCACATCCTCACTAACACTTGTTAACTCTTGTCTTCTTGATAGGCAGGTGTAAGGTGATATCTCATCATGGTTTTTATTCACTTTTCCCTGATGATTATTAGTACTGTTGAGCATCTTTTCATGTACCTGTTGGCCATTTGGATGTCTTCTCTGGAAAAATAGATGTCAATTTTTAAGCTGAATTGTTTTGTTGTTGCTGTAATTGAGTTGTATGAGTTCTTTATGTACTTTGTATATTAACCCCTTATCAGAGATATGATAAGGTTTACAGACTGAGGAAGAGGAAATAAAACTCTTTGTCCACAGATGACATGATCATCTGTGCAGAAAATCCAAAAGAATCAACAAAAAATCTCTTGTAACTAATAAGCAACTATAGCAAGGTTGCAAGATACAAGGTTATTATACAAAAGTCAGTTGTTTTCCTATATACCAGCAAAGAACAAATGTAATTTGAAATTAAAAACACAATACAACTTACGTTAACACCCCAAAAATAAAATACTTAGGTATAAACCTAAAGATACACGTACAAGATCCATAGGAGGGAAACTACAAATGAGAAAAATCAAAGAACTAAATAAATGGAGAGTAATTCCATGTTTACAGATAGGAAGACTCAATATTGTCAAGATATCAGTTCTCTCCAACTTGATTTATAAGTATCATGAAATGCCAGTCAAAATCACAGTAAGTTATTTTGTGGGTATCAACAAACTTATTCTAAAGTTTATAGCAAGAGGCAAAGACCCAGAATATACACCACAATATTGAAGGATAAGGACAAAGTTGGATAACTTCCAGTACTCAACTTCAAGACTTACTATAAAGCTGTAGTAGCCAAGGTAGTGTGGTACTGGTGAAAGAGTAGACAAACAGAATAAGGGAACAGAATAGAGAGCCTAGAAATAGACTCACATAAATAAAGTCAACTGATCTTCAAAAAAACAATAGAAACAATACAAAAGCCAAGAAAAGCTCTTCAACAGGTCGTAATAGAGTTTACATGTATTTGTAGAATTGCCATACCACTGAAGTGAAATTATTTTATAGCAGTGTGGAATGACTTAGAAGTTAATGTATAACGTATCCAAAAAGCAGTATTTCTCATCACTGTCAGAGTTATTAATTACATAAATATTATCTCAAATCTACATACTCTGGTATCAGTTTTTCTGACATGATTCTGTACTCTGAAAGCTAAATATTAAATATTATTTTCCCATTCAAATATTCATATAGAGTTTCTTATAGATGATAATGATTGTCATAGTAACATGATTTAGTTTATTCCAGTGTTTAGACCTGAAAATTATCTTCCTTTTTTCTTAACGACCTAAACATAAAATAAAATTTACAAAGAAAGTTGCATAAACAATTGGACATCCACATGCAAAGAAAATAAATCTAGACACAGATTTTTCACCTTTCACAAAAATTAACTCAAAATGGATCACAGACCTAATGCAAAACTATAAAACTCCTAGAACATAACCTAGACGAAAATCTAGATGACCTTGGGTATAGTGACGACTTTTTAGACACAGTGCCAAAGGCATGATTCATGAAAGAAATAATTGATAAGCTAGAATCTATTAAAATTAAAAGTTTCTTCTCTTAAACCCACACACATATGCTCACCTTATGTTTGATAAAAGAGGCAAGAGTATACAATGGAAAAAGACAGCCTTTTCAATAAGTGGTTCTGAGAAAACTGGACAGCTACATGTAAAGGAATGAAATTAGAACACTCCTGAACACCATACACAAAAATAAACTCAAAGTGGATTAAAGACCTAAATGTAAGGCCAGACACTATCAAACTCTTAGAGGAAACCATAGGCAGAACACTCTATGACATAAATCACAGCAAGATCCGTTTTGACCTCCCTCCTAGAGAAATGGAAATAAAAACAAAAATAAATAAATGGGACCTAATGAAACTTAAAAGCTTTTGCACAACAAAGGAAACCATAAACAAGACGAAAAGACAACCCTCAGAGTGGGAGAAAATATTTGCCAATGAAGCAACTGACAAAGGATTAATCTCCAAAATTTACAAGTAGCTCATGCAGCTCAATATCAAAAAAACAAACAACCCATTCTAAAAATGAGCAGACCTAAATATACATTTCTCCAAAGAAGATATACAGATTGCCAACAAACACATGAAAGAATGCTCAACATCACTAATCATTAGAGAAATGCAAATCAAAACTACAATGAGGTATCACTTCACACAAGTCACAATAGCCATCATCAAAAAATCTACAAACAATAAATGCTGGAGAGGCTGTGGAGAAAAGGGAACCCTCTTGCACTATTGGTGGGAATGTAAATTGATACAGCCACTATGGAGAAAAGTATGGCAGTTCCTTAAGAAACTAAAAATAGAGCTACTGTACGACCCAGCAATCCCACTACTGGGCATATACCCTGAGAATACCATAATTCAAAAAGAGTCATGTACCACAATGCTCATTGCAGCTCTATTTACAATAGCCAGGACATGGAAGCAACCTAAGTGTCCATCAACAGATGAATGGATAAAGAAGACGTGGCACATATATACAATGGAATATTACACGCCATAAAAAGAAATGAAATTGAGTTATTTGTAGTGAAATGGATGGACCTAGAGACTGTCATAAGAGTGAAGTAAGTCAGAAAGAGAAAAACAAATACCATATGCTAACACATATATATGGAATCGAAATAAAAAAAACAAACAATGGTTCTGAAGAACCTTGGGTCAGGACAGGAATAAAGACGCAGACGTAGTGAGAGAGTGGCATGGACATATATACACTACCAAATGTAAAATCAATAGCTAGTGGGAAGCAGCCACATAGCACAGGGAGATCAGCTCGGTGCTTTTTGCCCACCTAAAGGGGTGGGATAGGGAAGGTGGGAGGGAGACCCAAGAGGGAGGAGATATGGGGATATATATATGTGTATAGCTGATTCACTTTGTTATAAAGCAGAAACCAACACACCATTGTAAAGCAATTATACTCCAGTAAGGATGGGGAAAAAAAAGTTTCTTCTCTGCGAAAGTTAATATCAAGAGAATAAGAATGCACAGAATGGAAGAAAATATTTGCAAAAGACACATTTGGTAAAGAACTATTATGCAAAATTTACGAAAGCACTTAAAGCTCAACAATAGGAAAACAAACAACCCGATTGAAAATGAGCCAAAGATCTTAACAGACACCTCACCAAAAAAGATATACAGATGGAAAATAAGCAAATAAAAAGACATTCCACATTATATGTCATTAGACAGATGAAAATTAAAACAACAATGAAATACCACTACACACCTATTAGAATGGCCAAAATCCAGAACACTGACAATAGCAAGTGCTGGAGGGGATGTGGAGCAACAGGAACTCTTTCTTTTTTTATTTTTATTTTTATTTTTACTGGAATATAATGTCTTTACAATGTTGTGTTAGTTTCTACTGCACAGCAAAATTAATCCGTCATACATATACATATATGCCCTCTTTTTTGGATTACCTTCCCATTTAGGTCACCATAGAGCTTTAAGCAGAGTTGCCTGTGCATTGCTGTTAGGAATGCAAGATGGTACACTTCTTTGGCAGACAGTTTAGCAGTTTCTTACAAAACTGAACATAGTCTTACAATGTGATTCAGTAATTGTGCTCCTTGGTATTTACCCAAAAGAGTTGAAAACTTATGTCTACACAAAAAAACTAGCACATGAATGTTTATAGCAGCTTTATTCGTACTCCAAAACTTAGAAGCAACCAAGATGTCCTTCAGTAGCTAAATGGATAAACTGTGGCACATCCAGATAATGAAATATTATTCATTGCTAAAAATAAATGAGCTATCAATCTATGAAAAGAGGTGGAGGAATCGTAAATGCATTTTACTAAGTGGAAAAAAACAGTCCAAAAGTCTACATATTGTATAATTCCAAATATATGACAGTCTGGAAAAGGCAAAATTTTGGAGACAGTAAAAAAGATCAGTGGTTGCAAAAGAGTTGAAGGAGGACAGGTTGAATTGGTGGAGCTCAGAAGATTTTTAGGGCGGTGAAAATACACTGTATTATACCATAATGATGGATACATATCATTATACATTTGTCCAAACACACAGAATGTGCAACACCAAGAATGAACTGCAATATAAACTGTAGACTTTGAGAAATTATGATATGTTAATATACGTTTATCAATTGTAATACATGTACCACTCTGGTTGGGGACGTTGATAATGGAGGAGGCTATGCACGTGTGGATGCAGGGGATTCACAGGAAATCTTTGTAGTTTCTGCTCAATTTTGATGTGAACCTTAAAATGCTCTAAAAATAGTCTTAATAAATAAAAATTTTAAACTGTATATAATTTGTTGAAATGCTACTCAGCTTCTCAATTTGAATACTAGGGTAAAATTGAATCCTAGGGGAAAGTGGCCCAAATTCACCCACACATACACACACACACACACACACACACACACACACACACACACACACACTCTGTTTTTTGTTTTGCACTTTTTTCTCAACTCACAGTCCTGGTCCATTATTATTCATTCCCTCTGAGGCTTTCTGATGTGTTCCAGTTCTTTTCCAGCTTTTTCAGTTATTGTCAGCAAGAAAATTGTTACGAATTACCAACCTTAAGGAAACAGAATCACAGGATAAAATACTTTTGGTTCAGTACCAAAGGGCTGCTTTTTATATTGGATATTGTATATAGGAAAATTCTGAACTCAGTTAAAGTGATTTACAAACAGATTCAACTCTGCAGAATTAGTCCCGTAGAGGAAAAAGAATATACTTAGAGTAAAATTAATCAAACAAAAGGAAAATGTAGAAAGAGAAAGAGACATGGAGATCCAATGAAATGTTCTAACAGTGGTGTAATTAGAATCTCAGAATGATAGGAGACAGAGAATGAGACAAAGCCATACTTAAAAGAGATAATGGATGAAAATAACATAATGATGCCAAAGTCCAATTCACTTGAAAAAAATAGTTTGAATTCATGTGCTTCTAGTAAGATAGTCTCACAACATATAAATTTAAAAAGTTAAACTGAATAAAAGAAAACAGTAAGCAAGTCCAAAGTCATAGTGGGAGATTTTAACATGCTCCTCCCCTTCTCCATTATCCTCTGAAACTACTGCCAAGAGACCTTAGAAGAATATGGTTTTCTTGGAGTTGCATAGATTACTGCTTTATTTTCAGGTGATCAGAGGCTGTTAGTAGCCCATGAATGGCGTTTCTTTGTGATGCAGTCACTGTGTACTTGTAACAAACTCCATGTAGAATTTACAATTTCAAGAGTAAGATTTACCATGAAGCTAATAAAGCTTAAGTTTCAAGATCCCACACTTGCATAGACTCCATCCAAGGATCTGAACCTAATTTTGTACTGATCATTTTGTAAAAAACTGTCCTCCTAAAATGTATAATTCTTACTCCCTACAGAACTTATATCCACCTCTTACATAATGAAAGATCTGTGTAGACATATATTTTAATTCCCAAAACTCTTATATTGCATTTATGGTATTCTGTAATCTTCTCATCCGTCTTCTATTAGCTTAATGGGGACTATGTTGAGTATATTTTTTTTAAAAAAAAGAGTCTTAATAATGACTGGAAGATCCTTAATCTGATCTTGATCTCAGGTATTTCACATTGTCTAGCATAAAACACTTACTCAGAATTTCTTGAGTAAATTTTGCATCCACTGGCTTATCTTTGGATAAGACCTAATTTTTACAGCCACATCTTAGAGCTACTTTAGTTTGGGATGCAAACCTAGATGACTTTTCAATCTTATAAAGTCTCAAATTAACATATTCACTTGTAACTTAGATTACAGGATAAAGGATTAAAAATGTGCCCTTCACAGAAGTAAAAAATCTATTTCAGTTTGTAAAAAGGGAGCTCATTTAGGTTTTGTTAAAGGAGCAGGAGGAAACCATATACACCAAAATTCTGAGCTCTCTCCAGTAGTGCCCCAGAACTAAGCTCAGTTAGCATGTATGTGCTTTTCAAAGTATTGCAGATAATAATTTTACCAAATATTTAGCCAGAGTATGATGGGCATTTAACTAATATTTTTAAATTAATGCCTTTGTTAATGACCAATCCAAAACTTGGATCTACCATCGTAATAGCAAAGATCTTGTGTAGGTACAACTTAATCCTGAAAACTCTGGTCTTTCTTTACGATATTGTGATATTCTCATCTCTCATCTATTAGCGTAAAGGGACTATACCAAAGGAATTTTTTTTTAAGTGCTTTAGTTGTGAATGGACATACGAATATCTTTCCATGTCATAAATGTCATGAATGAATGAAACACAAAAGTAATATTTGAAAATAGATCAGTCTGATTCCAAACTTTTCCATTTCTATTATAATGTATATCAGTGGTCCCCAACGTTTTTGGCACCAGGGACCAGTTTCCTGGAAGACAATTTTTCCACGGAACTGGTTGGGGGGAAGGTTTCAGGATGATTCAAGTGCATTACATTTTTTGTGCACTTTATTTCTATTATTATTACATTGTAACATATAATGAGATAATTATACAACTCACCATAATGGTGACAGGAGGCAGAGCTCAGGCGATAATGCAAGCGATGAGGAGCGGCTGTAAATACAGATGAAGCTTCGCTCACCCACCCGCCACTCACCTCTTGCTGTGTGGCCCAGTTCCTAACAGGCCATAGACTGGTACCGGTCCATGGCCCAGGGTTAGGGGACCCCTGATGTATATGAACTGTTATCCGTTGTGACAGATAGTCTCGCACTCTTTCAAAATGAGAAGTAAAGGATTCCTCAAGATTCTCTAGACAAAGTTATTTTAAAATATATATATATATATGAATATATATTTCAATGTGTGTTTCATAAATAATAGAGAACATTTCAAGTACATTAATAAAAGTAGAAGTTAATATATTCAATACCCATGTACCTACCATCAAACTTTTAAAATCTTAAAATTATGCCATATTTTTTTCTGCTTTTTTTGAGAAATAAAATACCACTAATGTATTTGAGACCTACTGTGATCAGCTCCCTGGTCCATTCCATTCCAGAGGTAACCACTATCATTAAATCAAGGTATATCATTCCTTTACATTTTTTTTTTACTTTCACTATATATGCATCCATGCACAGGTTTTAATTTTTGGTAAATGGTATCAACATATATGTATTATTCTGGAACTTACTTTTTTTGACCATTTTTTGAGATTTATCTGTATCCATCTATATAGTTCTAGTTTTCACTGCTAAATAAATCTCTTCTTTTAAATAAAACAACTTATTTATTCTATCATTACAATTTTAGATTGTTTAAACATTTTCATTAAGACATACAATATTCCAGTGTATCTTTTTGTATAAGCTTTAACATATCCAGGAATTTCTCTGAGGTGTATACTTAGGAATAGAATTTAGGGTTATAGAGCATTTCTAAATGATTTTTCAAAAGTCACATTGCAAATTCTGTTTGTAAAGTATTTGACAAATCCTTTTTTAAATTGAGTTATTACTGACATATAACATATTAGTTTCAGGTGTACAACATAATAGTTAAGTGTTTGACAAAGTTAATTCTCACTAAAATTGCATCTGATCCTTTTTTCTCCATATGCTGGCCAACATGCAAAATTACATCAGCATCAAAATATATGACATCTGACAGTTCTGCAATGTTATCTTCTTTTAACATGAATTTCCTTATTACAAGGTTGAACATCTTTTCATATACTTTATTTGCTATTGGGTTTATTCTTCTTAAAGTTTACAGTCATACTTTCTAAGCATTACTTTCCATTGGTTCTTTTACTTTATTTCATTTATTCAAATGTCCTTTATATATTCTAGATATTAATCATTTAAAATATTTATACATTTAAAATACTTTCAAATTTTATCTTGTCTATTTATCGTATAGGAAATTTTTTCAGTGGAAGTTTATAAGTAATGTAAAGTGTGTTCAGTAAAATGTATCTTTATCTTCCTTTTTGATGTACAACTTGTTGTGTTGTATGTACTTTAAGACCTAATCTCAAAAGTTGAACATTAAGCAGTGTTTCTTCTTCTTCTAAACCTGCCCCACTCTCCAAATACATCCCACATGTGTCCTTGAGCAGTGAAAAATTTCTTTAAAGCATGTTGAAATGATTTGCAGCTTCTGGATCAAGATAATATAAACTCTGAATTACTCTGCCTTAAACAGATACATTATATGATAGAAATAAGAAAGAAAAAAAAACAGGATTAAGCTCAAATACAAGATAATCATATTCGTGGACTAGAAATATGATAGAAAAACAAAATACTGAGCAGAGCTAAAGTGAACAAGGTAGTGGCGATTAAGGTATTGGTCCCTAAGAGAAAAGGGGGATTTAACTTTAAACCCAAGCCTAATACAAGGGCTGGGACTACCTCTACTATGGTTAACTAAACACTAAAGGGTGTTATAAACAGTTATTAATTTCAGATAATGTTTATACTCTCTCCTTGAGTTTAAGATAAAAGAATACAAGTAAACCTTCTAAAAGTCATCCCCTGGAATAATTCTGGATCTTTAAACGATGTTGTATTTAGAAACCACCTGCTGAGTTTCCATGTAACTGGATCTTTAAACGATGTTGTATTTAGAAACCACCTGCTGAGTTTCCATGTAAATGCACCTTTATTGTCCAATCCACTCCTGTAACGCCTGATCAGTAGGTATGGATGGGGCCTTCAAGCCTCAGACTATTTATTTCTAAGTATCAGCCTAATTTTCTGGCTTTTAAGTCCTCAGGAGGCACTTTTTGAAAAAACATTTAGCTCCCTAGTTTGACAAATGTTTTGTAATTTGGAATGCTAACCTCCTCAATGACTCCAACAGAGAGACTCCCTTCTTTATCCTTCCCAGTTCTAATCGCCACCACTTGTAATGAAAACCCCAGTTTCATGTGATTGGTCTTGTTTTTAACAGCTCCCAATTCTTCATTTACTTTTTAAATTAAATGTGGTTTATAACACATGCAAAAATACGAACACATTTTAAGGTGGACATGACTACTCTGTTGCATATACTTGATTATAATTCTTTAGTGAGATAAAGTCTGACGCTTTGTTTTAGGGTGACGGGGAAAGCTTTATGGGCAATAGAAAAATAAAGTACAGATCATGTCAACCAATTCCTAAGGATTTTAAAAAATCTGAAAATTTTTCACTTAATTATTTCAAAAGTAAACTAATAAAAAGTTAAACTATACATTTAATGTGCTTTAAAAAATGCAATTAAGTTGAATTTGTAGTGATTTGTTAATATAAAATGTATAAAGGTCTTGAGTATAATATAGTTTTATATTTCACTATGTACAGAACATAAAGTGTTTAAACCCGCTAAATACAATTAATTTATTTAATATGGTTATATATTTTGATGTTTCCTTCCTCCTCATTCTTCTAAAGAAACTCAGAAGGAGATAAATTTGATTTACAGCAGGTTATTGGAGTAAACAGAAATATAATTTACACAGTTCAGCAGTCAAGTATTAAAAGCACACAATATCATAATAATAAATTTCTTATATTAACTTGCCACTAAAAATCTGAAAAAATGTTACAAGAAAGTATTGTTAAAGAATTGAAATAATTCCATGTTCTTTGGAATATATAACTGTCATTATTTACTATTTTGAACTTTTTTCAATACTGTAGCTTCTACTCATCCCACTACAAATAAAGTAATCATTGAAAGGCATAGAAAATTCAAATGCTGTCATAAGTCATAAAATAAAAACTTAGGAAAAACATGGCCAAGAATAAATAAGCAGTAGTCATTTTCCTTTTATTTGTTAATATTATATGTCAATGCTACTATTTCTGAAATTATTCCCTTCTCAAAGGAATACATTTTGATAAAACCTAAATTCTAAAGATTATGCTTTCACATGATTGATAAAAAATTGTGGTAGACATAATAATATGCCCCCCTCCTGATGTCCATGTCCTAATTACCAGACCATGCTGAGATTTCTGTCATTATAGATTAGTTTGTGTTGTTAGAATTTTACATTCATGACATCTTATAACACAGACTCCTTTTTATATGGCTTCGTTCACTCAACAATACCATTTTGAGATTTATCTATGTCATTACATGCATCAATAGTACTTTCATTTACATCGCTGAGCAGTATTCCAAAGTATGGGTATGCCACAATTTGTTCATCCATTCACCTCTTTATGGACATTTGATTTATGTCCATATTTTGGCTATAACAAGAAGTCAGTTGCAATTATTTATATACAAGTCTCTGCACGGACATATGCTTTCATTTCTCTTGTATAAATACCTAGGAAAGGAATGACTGGACTGTATGCTAGATGTATATATAATTTTTTAAATAATCTGTCAAAGTGATTTTTAAAGCATTGCACCATTTTACATCCCCACAAGCAGTGTGTGAGTTCAGGTTTCTCACATCCTTGCCAACACTTGGTATGATCAGATTTTTTATTTTTAATTTTGAGCTATTTTAACAGTTATATAGTGATATCTTATTGTACTCCTAATTTGCATTAATTTAAATGATTTTGAATATATTTTTATGGTCTTGTTTATACACACAGATATTAGATGATTATATATATATATACACTTTACTAAATTAGTAAAATATCTGTCCAAATTGTTTGCCTTTGCCAATTTATTTTTAAATGGTTTGGGTTTCTATTAATGACTTTTGCAATTTCTTTATAAATCTTTTTACAAAGCCTTTGTTACTTACATGATTTGTAAATACTTTCTCCCAATCTGTACCTTGTCTTTTCATTCTATTAATAGGTATCTAAACAGTAAAAGTTTTCATTTTTATGAAGTCTAATTTATCAAAATTTTTCTCTTATGGATCATCATTTTGGTGGTGTATGTTAAAATAAGAAGTATTTGCTTAAACAAATAACTTCAAGATTTCTTTTCCCTATGTTTTCTTCTAGAAGTTTTATAAATTTTGGTTTTGCAGTTAGCTCCATGATTCATTTGGCTTTAAAAAGATATAAACAGAGCTTTTTATTCAGGAGTTATTGATGATGTATATGAAAATTAACAG
>NW_006784763.1:2546415-2554297 GCF_000442215.2 Lipotes vexillifer | reverse complement strand
GGAAAGAGAAGCAAAAACAATTAGTGTAGACAATACCTGCAGATCACACAGGCCATGAGAATGCAGTTTCCATCAGACAAAATGGAAAACCCCATGATTCAGAGGGATTGGTTGTAGTACTCAGAGGATCTTGCTTCAATAGTGGGTGATAATTAGTCTTAGATTAAATGCTGCTCTAGTCACATCTCACAGATCTTAAAAGCAAGTTCTTAAAGCATAAAATGTATGTCCCAGTATTTTATCTGCATCCTAGAACAAAGTTAAAGGATATTCACAGGAACACAAAAATATTCAGCAGTCTAAAAGGTAAAAATCACAATGTATAACATCCAGTTGAAAATTATCAGGCATATAAAGAAGTAGGAAAATATAACCCATGATGAGGAGAAAAATCAATCAAAACTATCTTACTTGAAATTAATATAAAGTTGTATATCAATTATATCTCAATTTTAAAAAAAACTATCAGAGGACTGGAACAGGTGTTAGAATTATCAAGTATAAAATTAAAAGTTATTATAAACATATTCCATATGTTCAGAAAACTAGAGGTAAGATTGAACATGTTAAATGGAGACATGAAAAATATAAACACTCAAATTGGCAGCATAGATGTTAAAAGCCATAATTTCAGAGGTGAAAAATATATAAGATTGAAAATAGATTATAGATTACAGAAGATATAATTAGTGAACTAGAAGACATAACAATATAAGCTGTGCAAATAAATCAAAGACCTGATTACCAACATCTAGTATCCTTGTGTCCCAAAAACAGTGGTCAAAACATCATGTGATCTGGATGGCTATCCAGGCCACCCCAGGAAATGAGCCATGCTATATTTTCTTTCACTCCTGGGCTTTGGCAAACTATCTGGCCATTTGTTTGGGCCTTTGGTAAGCCTTAGACTGTATATAAAACAAGCTTCCGGGCTTCCCTGGTGGCGCAGTGGTTGAGAGTCCGCCTGCCGATGCAGGGGACGCGGTTTCGTGCCCCGGTCCGGGACGATCCCACATGCTGCGGAGCGGCTGGGCCCGTGAGCCATGGCCGCTGAGCCTGCGCGTCCGGAGCCTGTGCTCCGCGATGGGAGAGGCCACAACAGTGAGAGGCCCGCGTACAGCCCCCCAAAAAATAAAAAACAAGCTTCCCAATGGAGAGAATTGTAAAAAATTGCCTTCTGGATCCATGACAAGATGGCCCATGGAATTTCAGACAGTATATTCTAAATTGAGTTTCCAGGCAAGCCTACCACTCATTCTGAGGAAACCAAAACATGACAAAGCTTCCCCACCAGCTAGATCCTGCTCAAGATGAAAACTACTGCCTAACAGGCCAGGGGGTTCTTGGCAAATAGATTATATTGGGCCTCTCATTTCACCCAGAAAGTTCCACCAGATTTTGACTGCAGTTGAGCCTTTGGGTTTGGCTTAGTGATCTGAATATGTTCCATTTATTCAGGACATATCATTCAGGCCCTACAAGACCATATCTGTTTCCTGTGTAGGTCTCCTGAGGGCATTGCATCTGACAATGGCCCCAGATTTTCAACCAGAGCTCTGTATCAATGGGCTCAATCATGGGCATATGACAGACTCTCCAGGTTCCACACACCATCTAAGCTCACCCCAGCTGATAAAAAATTAACAAGTTTGATTTAATAAAAATTATGGGACATTGCATCACCAAACTGGAGAATACATTCCATTTTCATGAGCATTTGGGTCACTTATGATAAATAATAATGATCTAGTCCCCCCCAGATTTTTTAAATGTTAAGTGTTATACATGCCACATTTTTATCACCATGCAATTAAATTAGAATAAATTATTTAAAAATAACTTGAAAATTATGTACACATAGATTTAAAATTATTTTTAAACAACTAACCACTTAAAAATCTCATTTTATAGGATAGAAATATTTTGAACCAATACAGTTTTACACACATGCACATATATATATACACACATATACAAATATTTCAGCTGAAATAGTAGTTAAAAGGTACATTTAAATTTGAAATGGCATAAAAGAAAACAAAAATGGCTGTAACTAAAGGAGCCAAAATTTATTTTAGGAAGTTAGAAAAAAGAACAGCATAATAAAACCAAAAACAGTACAGTAATGGAAATAATAACAGTAAGAGCTGAAAATCATAGCAAAATAATTAAATAAGAGAGAGGCACAAGCAAATTAAAAAGTGGTTCCCCCAAAATTAATTAAGTTGACAAATCTTTGTCAAGATTAATAAGGAATAAAAAGATAGAAGGCTTAAATAGCAATATTAGAATTGTGGAATAAAATATCCATGGAAGTTGCAGAGATTAAACTGCAGTAAGATAATAATATTAAAAAAAAACCTTTATGACAATAAACTTGAAATTTTAGAGGAAAAATATGATACAGTATATTTAATTTATCATTATATATATATTACCTACACATACTCTAAAACAGAGAACATGACTATTAAAATATCTTTAATGCAAATTAAAATCTTCACACTAAGAAAATATTAGGCTGAGATACTAGTAAGATTGTTTCAAATAAATCTAAATACCAATCATATATAAATTCCTGGAGGGGATAGCAGGTTAGCAATAGGAACAACCCCAAACAAAAATGATATAAGGAAGGAAAGTTACAGGATAATCTCATTCACAGATATAGACACTAGAATCCTAAACTATTTAAAATACTAGCAAATTGAGTACAGAAATACATTTTAAAAAAAGATACTGTATCATGGTCAGTTTCCAGGAGCAACAGTGTTCCACAACCTGTTCCCCACCACCACCATGAAAGGAATAATGTAAATATCTCGAAATCTAGCATTTTGATATTGCTAAAGGGGAATCTACTTCTATATTTTAGCCCAAAAATTATTGGTAGAACCACTCCAAGGCAAAAGTCACACTTTTTTTTTTTCCACTGATTATTTAATATCCTTAAAAAGATTCTTCAATTTAAATACACCCAAACTATACTCATCAAACAATCACCAAAATAATACTTTGGTTATTGTCTTGACTGGGATGTTCCTCTAATCTGAGTCATTGGAATATCTCCTTCAGGATAAACAAAATAAAATTTTCATTTGTAATAAATATTATCTAATTAAATTTATATGTTAAAGCAAATCAGTTTTACTATCATTGTTATATGCAATAATGACCTTAACATCATACATGTTAAACTAATTATATATTCCTCTTGTACTTCAATTTAAAACAAATATATTAAGTTATAATTTTGAACATGGTGTTCAGATAACACCTATAATCACATTACATACTACCAATGGTATGCATAATATTTTCTATGGTGACTGTGCTGAATCTTTACCTCTTGTTATTGTTTCCTTGGCTTTGACCCAGATCTCCTCTCTTCTCTACAGAGTCACAGTCAATGGTACTGTGACCCTCAAGGTGCTACACTATATTCATCGTATTTCCCTGTCACATCACAATCTCTTTGGAATGTGCATATTTTACCCCTCAGCCTTAAACAAAGTTGTTTTATGATTTCTTTCAATTTTCTCATACTCCACCATTCATAGGGTTAGGTGATAGAATTGGTATCTTTCTTATTTTCTACTTCTTTTCCCAAACTATTAAATGCACCTCTCTTAGAGAAAAACAAAACAAAAGGAAAAACAAACTCAACCCCACTGATAGATTTTTATTTGCACAATTGCCTTTGCCTTTCTAATATCTAATCAGACTTTAAAGGTTTCTGAGTATGATTTATTTTATTGGTTGCTTTTCTGTCTCCTGCCAGCATCCTTGAGGAGTGCAACATCAGTGTGAGAAAAAAATATATATTGGGTTAGCCAAAAAGTTCGTTCGGGTTTTCATGCCATCTTACAGAAAAACCCGAACGAACATTTTGGCCAACCCAGTATATTGGGTTTTAATCTCAAATGACCTTTTCTTCCCCTCACTCAGCCACTCACCCTAAACTTCTACTCTAAATCTTGTCAAAACAAAACGCTCATAAACTATTGGAAACTGACAAAAGCCTAATTATTCACAATTATTAGATGTCTTTTTGTAGTAACTCTTCAGTTGTAAGCAGTATGTGAAGGTTATTAGTCTCCCTACGACCAGATGGTACACTATAATAAGAGCAAGTCTCAGAATGAATTCTGCCATACCAGGAAATGTTATTACCATTTAGGCACAAAAATAATCATAAAAAGATTCTGGAGGCTCAACGAATTCCCAGTGCTGTGTCCTTCTATGCTCTCCGATAAAACGCTGAAGAGTTCTTTGAGTCACATGCAACAATATTCTAGCAGCAGAATTAACGGACCTTCTAATCAGTGCCAGACAGTACAGAATCCTATAGGAATCTATAGAATTAAAGGCCTACGGACCTATTTCTATGAGATTTCTAGTTTCTAGTATTTTGTAAAAGCATGGAAGTGTCTTTATGACATTTTTACTGATCTGCACATGTCAATTATTACTCATCTTACAAGTGAAAAATCCTTATAAATATCCATTACACTAATAAATCCCTGGTATAGATGGCAGTAAGTATAACTAAAGTATTTTCAATCATTATATCTTGAGAACAAACTTTTTATTTTAGGTTTGAAATGTTAAATAACCACAAAGGAAGGGCGTATATAAAAATACGCAAATTCAAATAATATCTAAAAGAGGAAGCATAAGCCCAAGGATTAAGGCGTCAATAGATAGTGTGATTAAAATGCTGGATACTATTAATAGAGCTGTAACTGTGTTGCTATTTTTAGTATGGATTATTATTGTTTCTTAAGGCATAAGGGTTGATTGGTTTATCCCAGTGCAATTACTTTTGTATAAGTAGGGTTTCCCATAATTCATAATCTAAACCCGGGCACTTTTGAAGGTAAAAGGGGACAATAACAAGGTAGTCTCTGGGGACAACGTACTTAACGTTATCCCAAACAAACTGAGGTGTATGGTCATCCTATTACCTATAGTGCACGATTTTACGAAACATGACTTTCTCAAGAACACAATCTTTGTTCTAGTAGAAGTATTTGTACAAGCTATCACCAACACACTGACAGGCTAACCTGTTGGGGTGAAGTCTGGTTGTTGACCATGAAAATCTCTCCTCTTCTCCCTGGAAACACAGACAAACCTATATTTCCCAGGTTTCAGTTAGTTGTGATAATATGACTGATTTTTAATCAATGGAATGTCAACAAAAATAATGTGTGTTCTCTCTAAGCCTGTCCTTTTTCCTCTTCTGGCTGATTTTGGCAATCCAGTAATGATCTGGTGATCCAAAGTGGCTTTATATTGAAGATGGCACAGTGGTCCACAACTTGGGACCCAGAATGACTGTGGAAATATGCTTCTTTCCTCCCACTAACTACCTTGAGCTGTAATTCTCTTTCTAGTTTTCACTGTATCCCTTTACTTGTCTTTATTATTACCACTGATACCATATTCTCTATATATGAGAAACTACTCTGCTGATTTTGAGATTTCTTCTATTACCAGCAATTGAATCCTATGGAACACTTACCTCACTATGTGACAGTATAAGAATTGCTAAATCCTACAAACCTGGATAATTTTACCCCTAAGAGTGCAAAACAGTGGTAGAGTGAGTAAGTGGAATTAGTGAAGTGGAGAGGTATTTTTGATGGAGCAGTTGCAGTGGTTCTATTTGATGGGCTGATATTTGAGTAGATAGTTGAATCATATGAAATGACAAGCCGTGCAAAGCTGGCAGGAAGAGTTTTACACGACTTTGCTAGTAGCACAGAGCTCAGTTCCTTGCAACTTAAGCAGGTTGCCAAGAACACTCAGGGAACAGATCCAACCATAAAGATTTAGAGGTGTGGGCGTAGCAAAACCCTATCTAGCTGTACTGTTGGAGAGGGGCTGTAAAAGCATTTTACTGGTATTTCATTTAAGCACTGTTATATACAAGTGTCTCTATTACTTCTTATCATCTGCAGTAATACATCTTTATCAGTATAATTGAATAAAGTGCCACTGCCCATATATTCCCTGCCTAGTTAATGACTCTAATACTAATTGAAAAGCTTCCGTCATGTCATAATTCTATCAATAAATCTATGTATTTAGAGTATGTCATTGTTTTGACCTGGTGCCATTTTATACCAACAGGCAATAAAAAAAGTGTAGGAATAATATCTTGCAGAGCAAACCTTCCTGCTGCTTATGCATACATATTTTCAGATCTAGGAAAGCAGTACTTTTAAAGCCTTTTCCTTTAACTTTGGAGAACTGGATTTTATTGCTCTTAATTAATATAATATTTCTTGATAAGTACATTGCAAGACCATCTGTAACTTTTCCCTGTGAACATGTTATTTTCCTTTTGGTCATTGACCTGTTATACAATATGATTTTAGATACATTCGGAAGGTTTTTTTAAAAAATCTTTAATAGCAATTTTAGCAATTGCTAGTCTAAAGACCTTTCTGCTGTTCACTCCTTCCATCTCTAATATGATTTTCATAATTTGTACCCTGCTCTCAACATT
The DNA here is from genome assembly GCF_000442215.2 of Lipotes vexillifer. NCBI lineage: Eukaryota > Metazoa > Chordata > Mammalia > Artiodactyla > Lipotidae > Lipotes > Lipotes vexillifer. The sequence goes on along the minus strand of NW_006784763.1, from coordinate 2,547,780 downwards.
TAACTGCAAATCCAGGTAAGGGCAGAGAGAGTTCAGGTTTGAAAACTTAGTAGTTTTTATTCTGACATTTAAGCTGATCCCACTTATATGTAGCACACATAAGCTTTCTTGCAGAGTGAGGCAAGTGTTGTATAGAATTCACAGAATTCTGTTTTAAAGCTGGTTCTCTTATTACAGCCTAATACAAGATGGAAGTAAAACTATGTCTAGCTTACTAAGTATGTATTTGATGTCAAGGAGACTGCTTTTAATGAGGATTGAGTAGTGAACAAAATTGATCTGTGACATCTGATCTCATGGAGATTAGCCAAGAAAGGAGTGGAAAGACAGGTAGCCATTAGATAATTAATTATACAATGATCATTTAGTAACTACTGTGTTTAAACTTAGTAACTAATTTGATAAGATCAATTTAAAAAAAAAACATTTTTGTGAGAGAAAATAATAGGGAGTCTTAATATAGCCTGGAATATAACACATTATGTCTCTGGGGAAGTTACTGTATGTTGACATCTGATAGGTGAGTGAGTATCAGTAGGAAAATGAGGTGAGCAGGGGAAACCAGTTAGTATCTCAGGTAGAGTATGGTCAATGATAATAAATCAGAAAAGCATTTGATATTTGAAACATGGAGAAAAGGTGGATATGTCTGGGGCTTAAGGGGTGAAAAGGAGATTGGCAGGAAATCAGACTGGAGTCAGAGTCAATGGACAGATTATACAGAGTTTATAAAAGGGTGTAGGATACAGATTTTACTCTGCACAATGGAAAGAAACTGCCAGTGTTCAAGCATGGTGTAGTGTGATCAGACTTGCTACTGAAGGAGATGATTCTGGCTGCTGATGAAGAGTTCAGAGAAGAGCAATAAGATTAGGTGCGTCGGTTGGGGTGAAAGGCATTGGAAAGCCATGGCAGCATTTGAGACAAAAAGCTGATGGCTATAGTTTAGACACATTAGCCAAAGTGATGGTGGGAAGATTTTCCTGGATTAGAGATCTATTTAGTACTTAAAATCAATAAGATTCTGATGGAAGCAGAAGGAGGCAGTGTTGTAAACTCTGAAGGTGCTGAGAACCAGATGGAAGGGATAGGCTAGTACAGATCACCCTAACTTTTCTGCTTAAAATTCTTCTTTGGGTTTCCATTGCCACAATGGAGGCATGTTGATATAGGGGTCAGAAGAACAAGTACTCTAGGGCTTCCCTGGTGGCGCAGTGGTTGGGAGTCCGTTTGCCGAGGCAGGGAACACGGGTTCGTGCCTCGGTCCGGGAAGATCCCACATGCCGCGGAGCGGCTGGGCCCATGAGCCATGGCCGCTGAGCCTGCGCGTCCGGAGCCTGTGCTCCGCAACGGGAGAGGCCACAG
>NW_006784763.1:2516869-2545529 GCF_000442215.2 Lipotes vexillifer | reverse complement strand
GTGCCTCGGTCCGGGAAGATCCCACATGCCGCGGAGCGGCTGGGCCCATGAGCCATGGCCGCTGAGCCTGAGCGTCCGGAGCCTGTGCTCTGCAACGGGAGAGGCCACGACAGTGAGAGGCCAGCGAACCGCAAAAAAAAAAAAATAAAAGAACAAGTATTCTAATTTGGACTCTTATATTTTCAAATTCCAGCTCCCCTACTTAGAGGTCCTGCAATTTTAAACAATCCTAACTCCATTTGGTTTCTTATTCTGTAAATTGTGATAATATTTGTATGTTTCTTGGAGTAGTAGTATATGGATCAATGGCACAACGTAGAAACATAAATGTTTATAAAATAATTGGCCCCTAGTAAGTGTACAGTGAATGTTAGCTATCAAATTCAGCTTTATTACTAGAGCCTACCAAGCTCTGCTGATCCCTGCTCATCTCTCCAAGATCACCTAGTGGCACTCTCCCGTGCACCTGGCACTCCAGGGACACTTCCATTTTCTCTGGCATTCTGTAATCAGTTCTGCCTCAGAGCCTGCTTTGCAGGATGCCAGGAATTAATTCTCTTCTGCTCCCACCCTTTACCTAGTTAATATTTACCCATCCTTCAGGTTTCAGTTCAAATGTCAAATTCCTCATAAGAATATTCCCTAATTCCAAATCTAGGAAATTTCCCTCTCTTATAGCCCTCAGAACTTTACAACTATTAGAGATAGTGAAGTATTATTTATGAGTTGATGTGATCAATGCCCAGCATCTTCTACCAGACTGCAAATATATGAAGGCACAGAGCATAGCGTTTAACAAAGTCTTTCCAGAGCACCTAGTTCATTGTTGGCAACAGTACAAACTAAACAGATATTTATTGGATGAATTAATTGCCACTGGTTAAATAAATAAATGAAAAATAATCTTGTTCAGAGTTAAAGACTGTGAGTTCAGTTTTGGATATACTGAGTTTGAGAGCTCTATGGACTAGTTCAATGGATGTTTTATTTTTCCATTCTAAAATCACTTTGGTAATGGAAAAAAAAGGGGGGGGCAAGGGATAATAGACTTTCTCTGAGTCGGTGAGCATAAATGCTCTCCAAGAAGGTAGGGTTTTTAGTATTATTGAATTCTTAAGAAATAAGGTAGAAACCCTCAAAGAGATAAGAGAGATATATGAGAGATAAAAACACCCTGGAGGTAATCACATTAACCAGAATGTTTGTCTCTATTAATAGATAGAGTCTTTGTTTATTGGGTTGGTGAGCATATATTAAATGAGCAGACATTGTTTAATTCAGAATAATTTAGAATTAATTACCAAATGGCCTAAAAGTTTCAAATTTATAAACAATATTATGTATTGAGAAAGATCCTGTGGCTATTTGATATTTGATACAGTTGCAATATTTAATAGAATATGGCATACAAGGTGTTTCTATTTGAAAGTGATATGATGAATTCTTGAAAAAGCTCATGTTCTTCAAAATCAGGTACTGAAATTAGTGAGTGAAATTAATGGGAAAACAGAGACATCTACACAAAATCAATGTAATTTTTAAACCGGAGCACTTAAAAAGTAATCACCAGAGAGTAACCTAGAGCTATGTTAAATCTCCACTGACACGAGTGCCCTGAACCACAGATTTTAGGTCATCTATAAGGGATTCCAGGTGAACTGCTAAGAGCAAATACCCACTCCAGACTCAGGGTGTAATTTTCTGGAAAGGAAATTCTAGTGCTCATGCTTGCTCTCTCTCTCTTTTTTTTTTTCTTCTTAAAATTGAACTGAAATGTTCCCTGATGTCAGTGCGGCAGCAAGGTTGATGAATCAGCTTTTTCTGCTGAAGTTTATAATTGTATCACGTGGATATCATTACCCTATTTATCAATCACTTATGAACTAATTTTCATTATAGAGATACCTATTGTAGCAGAACAGACTCTATTGGAAAATAGGTTCCAGCAATGGATAAGGCTTGGTTTCATAATCAAGATTTCAGTTTCCTTATTAAATAAATAATGTTAGAGCCATATAATATAAAAACGATGTGGCTACTGACAAGAATATGGCATATCTATGTGTGCTAATGTGGAAAGATTCCCAAGTTAAAATAAAGGGGGAACATCAGCTTTTCCTTCAAGTGAATTTGTAATGGACCAAGATAAAGATGAAGTTTAGAAATGGAGTGTGTGTGCTTTTTTTCTAACTATAATAGGGTGAGAGGTCTCATTGCCTAATTCTTGGAAAGGTAGCCACCTGTACACTTCAGGAAGCCACTCGAGGTGGACTTCTCAAGTTCTGTCTATGCTCTTTTTCTTGTTCTTCCCCGTAGTTCTTTCCATTTTTATCTCATCCTCACCAAGTATACTTTTATTTCCCATTTCCAGCAATTTACCTTCTCTCCTCCATTAGATGTGTTCAACTCCCGTTGTATGGACAATACACCTGTTTGATTTTAGGAACACAAAAAGAACAGCCTCAGTCTTGAATAGAGACCTCATTATTTCTTCTTGCTTTTCCTCAATTCCCTGTCTCATCATAGGAGTAGATTTCACTCTATTCTCAAAATATATGTACCCCCTTTAAAAAAAAAATCTTTAATTCAGAAGCTACTAATTAAAAGATTACAGGTGATCTTGGTTTGTGTAACTTTCCTAAAATTCTATAATGCATCTTAAAAAGCACCACGCCATCACAGCAGTGTGTTGTTTCCCAATATAAGAAAACAAACAGCTGTATCCCTGAGAATCTCCTTGCCTAATCATGAGAGTAATGGAGTGGATAGCAATGGGAGGAGAAAATAAGGCTACACTGGCTTATCTCTCAGGATTATTGTGTAAATACATGGGAAAATTTCTCCAAAATATTGTTCTTGCCTTGAAAATGCAGGCTTGCATTTATTCAATTAGTCAATCAGTCAACAAGTGTTTATTTAGGGCCAACTGTTTGGCGGGTCCAATATCAAATGCTAGTTTTAGTGGTGAATTGAGCTGACAAAACCTTTGCCCTCAAGGAGCTAACATATTATTGGAGGAGTTTCACGCTGAATTTATTTCGTCTTTGATATGTATGTCTTAAGCCACTTTACATACATTAATTTAAAATACCATTATATAATAAAATGATAATGTCCATGAGAATGTTTTATTTTATTATCATGATCTCACCACTTTTTTAACTTTTTATTTGAAATAATTTTAGACTTAAGGAAAGTTGCAGGAAGTGGACAGAAAGTACTCTTTATTCAGCTTCGCTTAATGTTAACATCTTCCATAACCATATAAAGGTTATTGAAAGAAGGAAAGTAACATTGATATAATACTATTAATTAGGCTACTGACTTTTCCTGGTCTTTTATGACCTTGGTACTTTTGAAGAGTACTGATCAGTCTTTTTACCCCTCAATTTGGTTTTGTCTGATGTTTTCTCATGAGGAGATTGATGTTAGTATTTTTTTGCAGGAATATTATGGAATATTGTGGAATTCTTGTAAAATATTCCATGGTATTCTTGCAAATTTCCATCATATTCTTGCCAAAAAAACACTTTCTCAATGAATGTCAGGGGTCCCATTATGTCGTTATATTCTATTACTGGTTATATTGACTTTGAATATTTGTATAAAGTAGTGTCTCTCAAGTTTCTCCACTATAAAATTCCTATTTTTCTCTTTTAAATAAGTAAGTATTTTACATGGAGATAATTTGAGTGAATGTAAATGTCTTCTTTCTCCTGATATTTTACCCACTAATTTTAGCAATCATTGGTGGTCTTATCTGAAATAATTACTTTGAAACTGTGTTCAATAATTCCATTTTTAGGAACACTTTTTAGTCTGGTTTACTTAGGGTTTTTTTCTCATTCAGTCCTATGTTCTGGTATGCCTGGAATTTGGTGATTGGTTGCCAGACAATTAGATGAAAAACTGTAATATCTCTGAATGATATTAATTGTACTCAGAGAAAATTTAATTTTCTTCTGAAACAGGAAAAGTGTATGGAAATCTTGTGACCTCTCCAAGCATTCCAATAATTCAAGACTACATTTTCAGTCCTTGTGAGAGGATACTTGTTTCTTTTATTCCCCTTTCTTCTACAGTTTGACTTTCATATGTATCCACTGAATGCAGGGTTATTTACTAGGTCCCTTCTCCTTGTTAAATGTTAATGTCCAATTTTTGCCTATACTGTAACTTTCAAACTGCCAGACTCTGCTTAGCCTTTAGTCTTCTAGGAAATGCTTTATGTTTGAAACGTTCCACCTGTTACCCCATGCATTTGGGACTTAGGGAATCGGCAAATTTCTTCATAGAAAATTGCACAGACAATATTAGACTTAGTTCTGTGTGATTCTTTTTTTTTTCCTTAAACTTTTATTTGCTACTTATTTAGTAGCTCTGAAAACAAATTATTGTCTCGTTTGGCCAGTGAGTCTTTTGCAAACACACTACTGCACAGCAGTCTACTATAATCCTGGAATCAGAATTGTAGAACTCATATTAAAAGGTTTTCCTTTACTTCAAAAACTTAATCCCTCAAGTCCTAGCTCTGTTGGTTGCTTTCTGATTCTTTTAGATAGCTACTTGGTTTCTTTTGTCCAGCTTTTACAGGTGGTCTCAGCAGACAGTTTTGTCTGATACAGTCTACTCCATTCTGGCCAGGAGTAGAACCCTAAGCATGTCATTCTGAATTGTTTGGGGGCTGGTGGTTAAGATACTGAAGTATTTAGCTATTATTATTGTTTCTGTCATCAATTCTATTATTGTCTTAAAATATGTGAATTCATCTGTATGTATGAAATTTAGAGTAGAAGTTGACGTTTTATTAAATAAACTTTTTGTTTTGCTTTGTTTGTTTGTATTTTCTCAGTGCAACCTCTCTTGGTTTTTCCTGAGATCAATAAAATCATTTTGCAAATACAGAGGTTGCAGAGGCCTAATGGTACATAAATCATGTCAACATAAACTGAAAGTATTGGCTTTAATCTTGCTATCTCAACACATTTTTTTCTACTTGATTTGGATTTTATCTTTACTTCAACCTTGATTCTTGTATTCCTCAAAGATCACCTACTTTAGATCTCATCTAATTAGTTTAACAATGTCAGTTACTATGAACAAAAACTATCATTCAAATTGTACTCACTATCATAGATAGATGACAATTTTATATGTAATTTGTGGTGAAACTCTATGTGGAAAATTCATCGGTCAGTTGAAGAATAAAGGTTATTATTGCAATAATAATATGAGTACAATAATTACTTTAAATGATTGAATATTTGAAAAATAAAAGCAACTTAAATATAGTTAAATATATAGTAAAAATTTTTGATAATTAATACAGTTATTAAAGATCCTATATTACCTAGATATATTTAGAAAGGGAACTTTCTTACTTTATGCTAATTAAAGATAATAATTTATGTAGTAAGAAAAGACAGACTAATACATTACAATTGTTTTGGGGTAATAACATGCCCATTATTGTATAAAATAACTTCAAAATGATCATTAAATTGCTGGATATATTGGGATAATAAACCCTGAGGCTTTCAAGAAAAAGTTTATTTTGGAACAATTAAAAGTAGAATATTAAGACTTACAGACATAGAAAACAATCTTATGGTTACCAAAGGGGAAAGGGGGGGCGAGGGATAAATTAGGAGTTTGGGAATAACAGATACACACTACTATCTATAAGATAGATAAACAACAAGGACCTATTGTATAGCACAGGGAACTATATTCAGTATCTTGTAATAACCTATAATGGAAAAGAATCTGACAACGTATATATATATATATATATATATATATATCTTTATAACCATATAGATATATTTGAATCACTTTGCTGTACACCTGAAACTAGCACAACATTGTAAATCAACTGTACTTCAAATTTAAAAATGTAGAATGTTAATTTTGCCATCTCAAATTTCAGGACCATCAAAAATTCCAAAATCTTATAGAGTTTTTTTATAAACAAATCTTCAGTCTAGATTTTAAAAAATAAAAAAGCAATATAATTTAACTATCATTGAATAAAAAGAATTAGGATTTATCGTTATATATTAGAGATGCATTATTTGATGTTGATTTTTAAATTTAGAGTTAGCTTTGCCTAAATATTTATTTGTTTTAATTTTAAAAAATTTATTTTGATATAATTATAGATCCATATGTGATTGTAAAATGTAATACAGAGAGATCCTGTATACCGTTGACCCTGCGTATATAACAATATGTAACCTATTGAAAAACCATATAGTAAGACATCACAATCAGGATATTTACACTAAGACAGTCAAGGTATAGAACATTTCCATCATTCCTCACTTGCTCTTTTATAGCCATGATCACTTTCAACCTCATCCCCATCCCGTTCTTAACTCCTGGCAACCACTAATCTGTTCTGCATTTCTACAGTTTTGTCATTTCAAGAATATTATATAAATGAAATCATATAATATCTAATCTTTTGGGATTGGCTTTATTCCATCAGTATGATTCTCTGTAGATTCATCCAGGTTGTTGTGTATATCAATAGTTTGTCCCTATTTATTGTTAAGTAGTATTCCATGGTATAGATGCATCATAGTTTGTTTAATCTTTCACCTGTAAAAAAGATATCTGGATTGTTTCTAGTTTCAGGTTGTTACAAATAAAGTAGCTATAAATATTTGTGAACAGGCTTTTATGTGAATGTAATTTTTTATTTCTCTGAGATAAATGTCCAGGAGTACAACTGCTGGATTGTATGGTAATTACATGTTTAATTGTTTGCTGAACCAATTTCCAGTGTGACTGTACCACTTTACATTCCTAACAGTGATGTATGAGTGATAAGATTTCTCCACATTTTTTCTGATATTTGGTGTTTTCACTATTTTTTATTTTAACCATTTTGATAGATGCATAGTGATATCTAATTGTGATTTTAATTTGCACTTCCCTAATGACTAATGACCTAGAACATCATTCCATGTGCTTATTTGCCATCTGTAAATCGTCTTTGCTGTAACGCTTTCTTATGTCTTTTGCCTATTTTCTAATTGAATTATTTGTTTTTCCATTTGTTTATTTCTGCTGAGTTTTGAGTGTTTATACATACTAGAACGTATAATTCTTATTTATTTTTCCCCTCCAGATTTATTGAGATATTATTGACATATAACACTATATAAATTTAAAGTATACAACATGATGATCTGATATACTTATATATTACTAAATAATTACCACAATAAGAATAGAACCATCATATGATCTAGCAATTTCATGTATACAAAGGGTCTTGAAGAGATATCTACATTCTCATGTTCATTGCAGTGTTATTCACAATAGCTAAGATATGGAAACTACCTAAGTGTCCATCTATTGATAAATGTTTAAAGAGGATGTGGTATACATACATATATATATAGAGAGAGAGATAGATATAGATGTATGTATATATGGAATATTATTCAGCCATGAAAAAAGGAAATCCTGCCATTTGCGATGATGTGAATGGAACTCGAGGACATTATGCTAAGTGAATTAAGTCAGACAGAGAAAAACAGATACTATACAATATCACTTATCTGTGGAATCTAAAAAAAGTGAAACTCCTAGAAACAATAGACTTGTGGTTTTCAGGGGCTAGTGAGTGAGGGTAATGGGGAAATGTCATCAAAGGGTACAAGCTTCCAGTTATAAGATGAATAAATTCTGGAGATCTAATACACAGATAATCTCTATGGTGATTATAGTTAACAACACTGTATTACATACTTGAAAGTTGCTAAGAGAGTAGATCTTAAATGTTCTCACACAAGAAAGCTAATTATGTGTGGTGACAGAGATGTTAACTAACCCTACTGGTCTATTAATTTTGTAATATGTAAGTGAGCATTTATTTTTAATGCTTAGACTTTTGATATGTAACCAAAACGTGCTATTGCATCACCTCTAAAAAGATATGACTAACCCACCATGGGAACATTGTAAAACTATTGAGAAGGAGAATGATTACTGCTATCTGTCCACCAAGTCCTATCTTCTTTCTTATCAATCTATGTTATAATGCTCTATGCATAGCTATAGCACTTTCAGAATGCCATGCTTGGGGGCAAACATTTTCTATCAAAGTGTCACATTGCACTATGCTATATATATTTTTTTAATTCAATAAAATCATCAGAGTTCCTTGTATATACTTTTGTGCAGTGTTCTATGAGGTGCTTTTCAGAGAATAAGGCACATTACCAAAAAGTCATTCAATATCTGTATATAACATGTGCTACTTTCCTCACAAGTAGAAAATCAGCCATAAAACCCTGCAGACTTGATTTGGCGTACATGCAGCAAGAATGTGTACATATACCCACAGCTTTAGCATTGTATTATTTAAATAAGAAATTTAACTTTTGATATTAAATCTAGGCAGTCCTCTGCTTGTAGATTTCCAACTTCAGTATTCAACAAAATGAAGAATAATGGAATATGTTAAAATATTTGGATTACATTTTCACATGTTAATTTGAAAAGAATCCTTTAAAGCATGTGTCAGATTTTTGGTATATCTTAAGCAAGACTTTGAAACTCAGGAAAGGACTCGAGAAAAAAATACAATGGCTTTGATTAGGTGTTTCATCTTTTAATATATTCATTCCCTGTTACTTGAGTACATTTACATAGAACTCATTATACTCTACTGCAAGAGCAGACAAGAAATAGATGAAAAGAAATGAGTAGTACAGATAAATTTAGACCACTTTGTAGCAAGATATTTATTACTATATATTTTATCTCAGTCAATTTTTCAAAGTAAACCTTTGATGCAAAACAGTTTATCACTAGTGTTGTATTGATTTCAAGGCATAAATCCAACCTGTATGTTCCTGACCAGAATCACATTGGACTTAACAAGTGGAGACAGTTATTTGTTTTTCCACCTGACAAATTATCTCCTAACCTATGGAGCTATTGGAAAATTCTGCCTTCCTTAAGATGATGATAAGGGTGATGTGAAAAAACAAACCAACCAACAAAACAAAGTTACCCTGGAAACCTGGCCCAGAGAATACAAAATTTTGCCTGATCTTTTATTTTCCATGGCATTGCAGCATTTGTCTTACCCTTGAAATTGACCATCAGTGGAGTCTTTAGAAACACTGCTAGTGAACCATGCACCATTTTGTAAAGAAGAGTTTAAATTCAGAATGAAACTGATAAAAAGTATTTGTGTCTAAGTGTGAGCAATGTTAAAATGAAATTAAGAAGTTTGCTGCTTCAAACATTCCTCAGTTTTTAAAAGATTTTGAAAGTTAATATCTTTTCTTTTTATTTAATTCTTTCCCAGTCTCCACCTTCTTATCCGTCTCTTCTTTAAAAAAAAACTATTTATTTCCAGCAAACTTTTCTTCTAAGCCTAATTTTAATAGTTTTATTGCTATACAATTGATACACAAAAAATTGCATGTATTTAATGTGTACAATTTGATGAGTTTGTACATATGCAAACAAACACCCATGATACCATCACCACAATAGGCATATCCAACACCTTACAAAGTTTCCTTGTATTCTTCCCATGCTTCCTTCTTCTCTTCCTTCCTTTAGAAGTAAGAACCTCTTAACAATTTTTGCAATGCACAGTAACAGATCATTAACTATAGACACCATGTTGTACAGCAGGTCTTTAGAATTTATTTGTCTAGCATAATTGAAACCTTATATCCATTGAAAAGCAGTTTCTCATTTCTCCCACCCCCATCTCCCCAATACCTGGCAACTCCTATTTTATTCTCTGCTTCTAAGAGTTTGACTATTTTAAATACCTCATATATGTGAAATCGTACAGTATGTGTTCTCTGATTGACTTATTTCACTTAGTCCTCCAGGTTCATCCATGTTGTCTCAAATAGCAGGATTTTCTTTTTTAAGGATAAATAATATTACATTGTATGGTTATGTCCATATCTTGCCTATTGTGAATAATGTTGCAGTGAACATGGAGTGCAGATACCTCTTCAGACCCTAATTTCAATTCTTTAGGAAATATACCCAGAAGTAGGATTTCTGGATCATATGGTAGTTGTATTTTTAATATTTTTGGGGAAACCCTAGGCTATTTTGTTCATAGTTGCTGAGCTTTTTGCATTCCTACCAACAGTGCACAAGGCTTTCAATTCTTTACATCCTTGCCAACATTTGTGCACAGGAAACTACAAAATATGGATGAAAGAAATAAAGGAAGACACAAATAAGTGGAAAGAGATCCTGTATTCATGGATTGGAAGACTTAATATTGTTAAAATGTTCATAATACCCAAATCCATCTACAAATTCAATGATATCCCCATTAAAACCCAAGGGCCATTTTTTTCCAAAAATAGAAAACAATCCTAAACTTCATATGGAATCACAAAAGGCACAGAATATTCAACGCAATCTCGAGAAAGAAGAACAAAATGTCCAGGCATCCCACATCCAGATTTCAAAATATATTATAAAACTACAATAATTAAAACAGTATGGTACTGGCCTAAAGACATACATACAGACCAAGTAAACAGAAAAGAGGGCCCAGAAATAAATACGTGAGAATAGAGTCAATTGATCCTCAACAAGGGTGCCAAAAATGCACAATGAGCAAAAGATAGTCTCTTAAACAAATGGTTGGGAAAACTAGATATCCATCCACATGCAAAAGAATGAAATTTGATACCTATGTTATATCATACGCAAAATAAGTGCAAAATGGATTAAAAACAACTATATGACATGGAACTGTGAAAACCTACAAGAATACATAGAAGTAAAGCTCCTTGACTTTAGTCTTAGAAATTATTTTTAAAATACGACACCCAAAACATAAGTAACAAAAGCAAAAATAGACAAGTGGCACTACATCAAAGTAAAAAGCTTCTGCAAAACATAGGAAACAACATACTGAAAAAGCAACCTACTGAATGAGAAAAAATATTTGTAAACCATATATGTGATAAGAGGTTAATTCCCCCTAAATATAAAATACATGACTCAAAAGGAAATAAATAAATAACCCAATTAAAAATGGGTACAGGACTTGAACAGGCATTTCTCACAGAAGACATACAAATGGCCAACAGGTATATTATCAGTGAAATGTGACTCAAAACTACAGTGAGAGGGGGGACCTTCAAGATGGCAGAGGAGTAAGATGTGGAGATCACCTTCCTCCCCACAAATACATAAAAAATACAGCTACATGTGGAACAACTCCTACAGAACACCTACTGAATGCTGGCAGAAGACCTCCGATGTCCCCAAAGTCAAGAAATTCCCCACATACCTGGGTAGGGCAAAGGGAAAAAGAAAAAACAGAGACAAAAGGATAGGGATGGGACCTGCCCCTCTGGGAGGGAGCTGTGAAGGAGGAAAGGTTTCCACACACTAGGAAGACCCTTCAGTGGTGAAAACTGGGGGTGGTTGGGGAGGAAGCTTCAGAGCCATGGAGGAGAGCGCAGCAACAGGGGTGCGGAGGGCAAAGCAGAGAGATTCCTGCACAGAGGATCGGTGCCGATCAGCACTCACCAGCCCGAGAGGCTTGTCTGCTCACCCGCCGGGGCGGGCAGGGCTGGGAGCTGAGGCTTGGGCTTCAGTTGGATGCAGGGAGAGGACTGGGGTTGGCAGCGTGAACACAGCCTGAAGGGGCTTGTGCATCACAGCTAGCCGGGAGGGAGTCCGGGAAAAAGTCTGGACCTGCCGAAGAGGCAAGAGACAATTATTTTGGGGTGCACGATGAGAGGGGAATCAGACCACCCCCTAAATGAGATTCAGAGACGGGCGGAACCCACGGTTATCAGCACGGACACCAAAGACAGGCATGAAACGCTAACGCTGCTGCTACAACCACCAAGAAGCCTGTGTGCGAGCGCAGGTCACTGTCTACACCTCCCCTCCCGGAGCCTGTGCAGCCTGCCACTGCTAGGGTCCTGTGATCCAGGAACAACTTCCCCGGGAGAATGCACAATGGGCCTCAGGCTGGTGCAACGTCACGCTGGCCTCTGCCACCACAGGCTCACCCCGCATTCCATACCCCTCCCTCCCGCCGGCCTGAGTGAGCTAGAGCCTCCTAATCAGTCGCTTCTTTAACCCCCTCCTGTCTGAGTGAAGAACAGACACCCTCAGGTACCTATATGCAGAGGCGGGGCCAAATCCACAACTGAACTCCAGGAGCTGTGCAAACAAAGAAGAGAAAGGGAAATCTCTCCCAACAGCCTCAGGGGCAGTGGATTAAATCTCCACAATCAACTTGATGTACCCTGCATCTGTGGAATACCTAAGTAGACAACAAATCATCCCAAAGTTGAGCTGGTGGACTTTAGGAGCAACTGTAGACTTGGGGGTTGCTGTATGCGACTGACTAGTGTCTGATTTACATGCTTATCTTAGTTTAGCTTTTAGTGCTTGTTTTCATTGGTGGATTTCTTTATTGGTTTGGTTGCTCTCTTCTTTCTTTTTTTTTTTCCATTACTTTTTAATTTTTTTTTTTTTTGCCTTTTTATTTTTATTTTTATTTTTTTTTATTTTATTTTTTTAACATCTTTATTGGGGTATAATTGCTTTACAATGGTGTGTTAGTTTCTGCTTTATAACAGAGTGAGTCAGTTATACATATACATATGTTCCCATATCTCTTCCCTCTTTGTCTTTGTTTTTTATTTTAATAATTTAAAATTTTTTTCGCTTTAATAACTTTATTTTTTCTTTCTTTCTTTCCTTCCTTCTTTCTTTCTTCTTTCTTTTCTTTTCTTTTTCCTTTCCTTTCCTTTCTTTCCTTTCTTTTCCTTTCCTTTTCTTTTCTTTTCTTTCCTCCCTTTTCTTCTGAACCGTGTGGCTGACAGAGTCTTGGTGCTCTGGCCAGGTGTCTCGCCTGAGCCTCTGAGGTGGGAGAGCCAAGTTCAGAGCATGGGACCACTAGAGACCTCCTGTGCCCTCGTAATATCAATCAGCAAGAACTCTCCCAGAGATGTCCATCTCAATGCTAACACCCAGCTCCACTCAACAACCAGCAAGCTCCAGTGCTGGACACCCCATGCCAAACAACTAGCAAGACAGAACACAACTCCACCCATTAGCAGAGAGGAAGCCTAAAATCATAATAAGTTCACAGACACCCCAAAACACACCACCGGACACGGTCCTGCCAACCAGAAAGACAAGATCCAGCCTCATCCACCAGAACATAGGCACCAGTCCCCTCTACCAGGAAGCCTACACAACCCACTGAACCAACCTTACCCACTGGGGGCAGACATCAAAAACAATGGGAACTGCAAACCTGCAGCCTGGGAAAAGGGGACCCTAAACACAGTAAGTTAAGCAAAATGAGAAGACAGATAAATACGCAGCAGATGAAGGAGCAAGGTAAAAACCCACCAGAACAAACAAATTAAGAAGAAAAGGCAGTCTACCTGCAAAAGAATTCAGAGAAATGATAGTAAAGATGATCCAAAATCTTGGAAATAGAATGGAGAAAATACAAGACATGTTTAACAAGGACCTAGAAGGATTAAAGAGGAATCAAACAGTGATGAACAACACAATAAATGGAATTTAAAACTCTCTACAAGGAATCAATAGCAGAATAACTGAGGCAGAAGAATGGGTAAGTGACCTGGAAGAGAA
This sequence comes from Lipotes vexillifer, assembly GCF_000442215.2. Lineage (NCBI taxonomy): Eukaryota > Metazoa > Chordata > Mammalia > Artiodactyla > Lipotidae > Lipotes > Lipotes vexillifer. Next base: position 2,531,885 of record NW_006784763.1, on the reverse strand, counting down.
TATAGTGGAAATAACTACCACAGAACAGAATAAAGAAAAAAGAATGAAAATTGAGGACAGCCTCAGAGACCTCTGGGACAACATTGAATTCACCAACATTCAAATTATACGGGTCCCAAAACAAGAAGAGAAAAAGAAAGGGACTGAGAAAATATTTTAGGAGATTGTAGTAGAAAACTTCTGTAATATGAGAAAGGAAATAGTCAATCAAGTCCAGGAAGCACAGAGAGTCCCATACAAGATAAATCGAAGGAGAAACACACCAAGACATGTTAATTAAACTATCAAAAATTAAATACAAAGAAAAAATATTAAAAGCAGCAAGGGAAAAGAAACAAATAACATACAATGGAATCCCCACAAGGTTAACAGCTGATCTTTCAGCAAAAACTCTGCAAGCCAGAAGGCTGTGGCAGGACATATTTAAAGTGATGAAGGGGAAAAACCTACAACCAAGATTACTCTTCCCAGCAAGGATCTCAATCATATTCGACAGAGAAAGTAAAACCTTTACAGACAAGCAAAAGCTAAGAGAATTCAGCACCACCAAACCAGCTTTACAACAAATGCTAAAGGAACTTCTCTGGCAGGAAACACAAGAGAATAAAAAGACCCACAAAAACAAACCCAAAACAATTAAGAAAATGGTAATAGGAACATACATATTGATAACTACCTTAAATGTAAATGAATTAAATGCTCCAACCAAAAGACATAGAGTGGATGAATGGATACATAAACAAGACCCATATATATGCTGTCTACAAGAGACCCACTTCAGATCTAGGGACACATACAGACTGAAAGTGAGGGGGATGGAAAAAGATATTCCATGCAAATGGAAATCAAAAGAAAGCTGGGTTAGCAATTCTGATATCAGACAAAATAGACTTTAAAATAAAGACTATTACAAGAGACAAAGAAGGACACTACATAATGATCAAGGGATCAATCCAAGAAGAAGGTATAACAATTGTAAATATGCACCCAACATAGGAGCACCTCAATACATAAGGCAAATGCTAACAGCCGTAAAAGGGGAAATCGACAGTAACACAATACTATTAAGGGACTTTAACACCCCACTTTCACCAATGGACAGATCATCCAAAATGAGAATAAATAAGGAAACACAACCTTTAAATGACACATTAAACAATAGGGATTTAATTGATATTTATAGGACATTCCATCCAAAAATAACAGAATACACTTTCTTCTCAAGTGCTCAAGGAATATTCTGCAGCATAGATCATATCTTGGGTCAGAAATCGAGCCTTGGTAAATTTAAGAAAACTGAAATCATATCAAGCAACTTTTCTGACCACAATGCTATGAGACTAAATATCAGTTACAGGAAAAAATACATAAAAAATACAAACATATGGAGGCTAAACAATATGCCACTAAATAACCAAGAGATCACTGAAGAAATCAAAGAGGAAATCAAAAATACCTAGAAACAAATGACAATGAAAACACAACAGCCCAAAACTTATGGGATGCAGCAAAAGCCATTCTAAGCGGGAAGTTTATAGCAATACAATCCTACCTCAAGAGACAACTCAAATAAACAATGTAGCCTTACACCTAAAGCAATTAAAGAAAGAAGAACAAAAAGCCCCAAAGTTAGCAGAAGGAAAGAAATCATAAAGATCAGATCAGAAATAAATGAAAAAGAAATGAAGGAAATGATAGAAAAGATCAATAAAATTAAAAGCTGGTTCTTTGAGAAGGTAAACAAATTGATAAACCATTAGCCAGACTCATCAAGAAAAAAAGGGAGAAGACTCAAATCAATAGAATTAGGAATGAAAAAGGAGAAGTAACAACTGACACTGCAGAAATACAAAGGATCATGAGAGATTACTACAAGCAACTATATGCCAATAAAACGGACAACCTGGAAGAAATGGAAAATTCTTAGAAAAGCACAGCCTTCCAAGACTGAACCAGGAATAAATAGAAAATATAAACAAACCAATCACAAGCACTGAAATTAAAACTGATTAAAAGTCTTCCAACAAACAAAAGCCCAAGAGCAGATGGCTTCACAGGCAAATTCTATCAAACATTTAGAGAAGAGCTATCACCTACCCTTCTCAAACTCTTCCAAAATATAGCAGAGGGAGGAACACTCCCAAACTCATTCTACGAGGCCACCATCACCCTGATACCAAAACAGACATAGATGTCACACAAAAAAGAAAACTGCAGGCCAATATCACTGATGAACATAGATGCAAAAACCCTCAACAAAATACTGGCAAACAGAATCCAACAGCACATTAAAAGGATCATACCATGATCAAGTAGGGTTTATCCCAGGAATGCAAGGATTCTTAAGTATAAGCAAATCAATGAATGTGTTACACCATATTAATAAATTGAAAGATAAAAACCATATGATAATCTCAATAGATTCAGAAAAAGCTTTTGAAAAAATTCAACACCCATTTATGATAAAAACTCTCCAAGAGTAGGCATAGAGGGAACTTACCTGAACATAATAAAGGCCATATATGACAAACCCACAGCCAACATTGTTCTCAATGGTGAAAAACTGAAACCATTTCCACTAAGATCAAGAACAAGACAAGGTTGCCCACTCTCACCACTATTATTCAACAAGTTTTGGAAGTTTTAGCCACGGCAATCAGAGAAGAAAAAGAAATAAAAGAAATCCAAATCGGAAAAGAAGTAAAACTGTCACTTTTTGCAGATGACATGATACTGTACATAGAGAATCCTAAAGATGCTACCACAAAATTACTAGATCTAATGAATGAATTTAGTAATGTATCAGGGTACACAATTAATGCACAGGAATCTCTTGCATTCCTATACACTAATGATGAAAAATCTGAAAGAGAAATTAAGGAAACACTCCCATTTTACATTGCAACAAAAAGAATAAAACACCTGGTAATATACCTACCTAAGGAGACAAAACACCTGTATGCAGAAAACTATAAGACACTGATGAAAGAAATTAAAGATGATACGAACAGATGGAGAGATATAGCATGTTCTTGGACTGGAAGAATCAACATTGTGAAAATGACTATACTACCCAAAGCAATCTACAAGTTCAGTGCAGTCCCTATCAAATTACCAATGGCATTTTTCACAGAACTAGAACAAAAAATATCACAATTTGTATGGAAACAGAAAAGACCCCGGATGGCCAAAGCAATCTTGAGAAAGAAAAACAGCTGGAGGAATCTAGCTCCCTGACTTCAGACTATACTACAAAGTTACAGTAATCAAGACAGTGTGGTACTGGCACAAAAACAGAAATATAGATCAATGGAACAGAATAGGAAGCCCAGAGATAAAGATGCACATATGGACAACTTATCTTTGATAAAGGTGGCAGGAACGTACAGTGGGGAAAAGACAGCCTCTTCAATAAGTGGTGCTGGGAAAACTGGACAGCTACCTGTAAAAGAATGAACTTAGAACACTCCCTAACACCATACACAAAAATAAACTCAAAATGGATTAAAGACCTAAATGCAAGACCAGACACTATAAAACTCTTAGAGGAAAACATAGGCAGAACACTCTATGACATAAATCACAGCAAGATCCTTTTTGACCTACCTCCTAGAGAAAGGGAAGTAAAAACAAAAATAAACAAATGCTACCTAAAGAAACTTAAAAGATTTTGCACAGCAAAGAAACCATAAACAAGACGAAAAGCCAACCCTCAAAATGGGAGAAAATATTTGCAAACGAAGCTACTGACAAAGGATTAATCTCCAAAATATACAAGCAGCTCATGCAGCTCAAGATCAAAAAAATAAACAACCTAATCCAAAAATGGGCAGGAGACCTAAATAGACATTTGTCCAAAGAAGATATACAGTTTTCCAACAAACACATGAAAGGATGCTCTACATCACTAATCATTAGAGAAATGCAAATCAAAACTACAGTGAGGTTATCACCTCACACTATTCAGAATGGCCATCATCAAAAAGTCTACAAAGACTAAATGCTGGAGAGGGTGTGGAGAAAAGGGAACCCTCTTCCACTCTTAGTGGGATTTAAGTTGATACAGCCACTATGGACAATAATATGGAGGTTCCTTAAAAAACTAAAAATAGAAATACCATACAACCCAGCAATCCCACTACTGGGCATATACCCTGAGAAAACCATAATTCAAAAAGAGTCAGGTACCACAATGTTCATTGCAGCTCTATTTACAATAGCCAGGAGATGGAAACAACCTAAGTGTCTGTCATCGGATGAATGGATAAAGGAGATGTGGCACATATATACAATGGAATATTACACAGCCATAAAAGGCAACGAAACTGAGTTATTTGTAGTGAGGTGGATGGACCTAGAGTCTGTCATACAGAGTGAAGTAAGTCAGAAAGAGAAAAATAAATACCGTATGCTAACACATATATATGGAATCTAAAAAAAAAAAAGTCATGAAGAACCTAGGGGCAGGACAGGGATAAAGACACACACGTAGAGAATGGATTGAGGACATGGGGAGGGGGATGTGTAAGCTGGGATGAAGTGAGAGAGTAGCACTGACATATATACACTACCAAATATAAAATAGTGGGAAGCAGCCGCATAGCACAGGGAGATCAGCTCCATGCTCTGTGACCACCTAGAGGGGTGGGATAGGGAGGGTGGGAGGGATACGCAAGAGGGAAGGGATATGGGGATATATGTATACGTATAGCTGATTCAGTTTGTTATACAGCAGCAACCAACACAACAAGGTAAATCAGTTATGTTCCAATAAAGATGTTAAAAAAAAAAAGAAAGAAAAGAAGAATATATATTCTGCTGCTATTAGGTGGAATGTTCTGTAGATATCTGTGAGGTCTGCTTGGTTTGTTGAATGCTATTTCTTCTATTTTATATTTAGTTTTTTTAGCCATTGTTAAATGTTGTATACCAGAGTCTTAAACAATTATTGTTTGTCTATTTCTCTCTTCAATTCTGTCAGATTTTGCTTCTTGTATTTTGGAGCCTTGTTTTATGCATGTATGTTTATAATCAACATTTTTATCATTATCAAATGTCTCTAGTAACAAAAAAAAGAAAACAAAAAAACTACCGTGAGGTACCACCTCACACCTGTTAGGATGGGTATTATCAAAAATGAGAAAGATAACCTAATTTCTTGTCACTCAAACTTTTATTTATATCAGTATGAACTTATATATATTATTTTTTATCTTGAATTTTGACTCAGTGGCACACTATTTTGCTACTCAGATTGTTCCAGCTCTAGTCGTTGGGAACTTTTTTGGGTTAAGTGAACTCTGGATCCTGTTATTGGAGAAGGGTATTTAGAAAACAAGATCTGAGTGATAGGTGTGTTCTTTGCTAATTTGGTTACTGCTTCTAGATTTCCCGGTAGACAGATCTCAGAAATATATGTATATACCAACCTATTATATATATTATCTCTAATTACTTCTGTATCAATCAGTAAATTTGTATCTGTATATATTTTAAGCTAAACATGATGTTTGTTTGATTTACATGATTCTAATTTAGTACAACAGGGCTTTTTCTAGCGTTCCTCCTTACATAACAATGTCTTCCTCAGAAACCTTGTTCCTACTACCATTTACCCTTTACTTATTTGTTCAATCCCAGCATACAGGTAAAGCAGATTCACTTTTTCTTTTTGGATTTTTATGTGAATCTTTTTCTCATATCCATAATGTTGAATTAAAATATTTTTATTATGATGGTGCTTAAATATCCATAAACCTATTACTGGATATAAAGTGCCCATTATTATAACTTCTATCCAATTATAAAACCAAAGTTTAAGTATCTACAAACTCTATTATAAAACTTCTTATATTTAAATAAACATGATTGTTTAAACATAATAGATGATGTGTTTATCACTTAAAATAAATGACCTCTTTAACGTGTATGATACTGATTGTTCTATGCTATTTTTTTTTTTTCAACTTGCCAAATACATGACCATATCCCTTATATTACCTTATATTAACACTCCATCCTTTTTTGGCTAAATTCCTGTGAAAGTTTATATAGACTTTAAACAGGGATGTTATTGGGCCATGAGATGTACTGAGTATACTTCTGATATTTTTTCATTAGGCTGTTACAGTTAACTAATACCATTTTGGCCCCAAGCTATAAAAGAAACACCTATTTAATCATTGAAGCCTCAGGGGTTTTTTTTGGTTTTTTGGTTTTGTTTTGTCTTGTATAACAATATAACAATAGCCTCTAGGTCTCTGCTACTCAAAGTGTGGTTCACAGACCCACAACACACACGTTAAGCATCATGAACATAATCTGGGGTTTCTTAGAAATGTAGAATTTTTCATCTCACTCCAGAATGACTGAATCATAATTTTCCAATTAACAACATCCCCAGGTGTTTCATATGCAGATCAAATTTTGAGAAGCACTGTTCTATAAGGCCCACATGGTAATGACAGTCCAGACTGTTTGTATAATTGACCTTGCTTTTCAAGTAAAAGTTCAAAATTAAAAAAAAAACTTGCTCAAAAAGTCAAACATCAGTGCGTTTTAAGAACCGTGCCCCACAAATTTAGATTGATTTGTTGCCTAGAGACTATAATAAAAGGCTCGTAACTGGGCCTCTTAGTAACTGCCTCAGAACATCATGGACCTTCATTTTTTCTAGATATTTTGAAGTTTCTTTTAGAATATTAATTTTTAGTTTCTGGATCTTATTCATTTTTTTTCATATATAAATACATTCTAGCTACCATATGTAGGAGTTCACTGAAAATTGTTTACTTTACAAGTGCCCTTAATTATATGTTGCAACATTATGGTTTGAAATTTATTCTGTAAAAGAGCTTTTTAATTTTTTCCTAAATGCTTTTGTTTATAAGCCTTTATAGTGAATAATAGATTAATATGAGGAAAAAAGAACCTGGGAGAGGCTAAGCTGATCGACATAAACAAAAAAAGATCAACTATTTTTGGTAGAGAAAATATAAAGTGTGAAATTTGGTGGGAGGGAAAAGCAATAAGGGAAGGCAGAGAGAGAAAGAGCCCTGGGAGCACATTTAGCAAAGAGGGAAGGGGTTTGATGATGAAGCTGCTATGGAAAGTGTGACTTAGGAAGAGCACGTATCTAAAACATGTTAAGAAATATTGCTGTTGGTTGTGTGAAATAATTCACTTCCACCCCATCTCCTTTAGAGGCATTCCTTAGAAACCTTGATTCTTTTTTCCAAATTTTATTTAGATGTGTATCACTGATATAATAATTAGTAAGAAAGAAAATCCAGCTCATGATGGTACACCAAATTGGAAAGTATTGATAACTTCATCTTCAGAGAAATACTGCAAATTAAGGCTTAATAACCTCATTTTACAGAGAAAAAATTCAAATGCTTTAAAAAAAACTGAAGGTTTAATAGCATGTCCCCACCCACCTGTCTTTAATGAGAAAAAGCCTAGGTTTTTCAGACCGCAAAACTAACATCAATTCCACCATTGGATAGCAACCATTGGCAACATCCTAGACTCTCTTGGAAGCCGATAAACAGCAATATCAAGGCCCTAACCAAGAAACTGAAGTATATTCTCAGCAGGGGATGCCAGGGTTAAGAATCTGTACACCATGCTGCTAAAAGCCATGTTTGGCATTAATCCCAACCAGTTAGAATTAAATTAATATTTTCTAACAGTAATATAGATTTCTTCTAGTAGCCACCTTTTCTGTGAGGGCCCCCGAACACAGAGATAACTGAGAGTCACTTATATTAATCTCAACCATACAGCAGTCAAAACAAACTCAGAACTGTGTCAATGTGGCCTTACGACAAAGTATTTAATGAGTTCAAAGAAAATGAGTTTTCTTTACTTTATAATTACCCCACTACCTCCTCCAACCCACCCAACACTCAACCTCACCGAAGATTTAAAAAGAGGAGGTAAATTAAGATCCTCAAATGACAGTAACCTGGCAAACCAAATCAAAAAAAAAAAGAGATCCTCTGAGAAACATATCTTCACCAACGTATATCTTGGATAGAAATTAAAAATAAACAAACATGTATTTTAGACCTGGGAGAAATAAAACAAAAATGTCTGTCTTTCCTTGGACATTTGAAAACAGAATAAAATATCTTGTAAAAGCAGTATAGTTTAAAAGTTTTGAAATATATGTGTACAGTTTCTGGTTGTAATTTTACTACTAGTGGAACAAAGGCCAAGTCACAGAACTTCTGAGCATCAGAGTGTCTTTTACTCTAAATTGGGAATAATAAAGTTTGTATGATCTATGTTATAGAGTGTTGAGAGAATAGAATATTTTTATACACAAAATATTTTCTAAACTGTAATATGTGGTCTATTACATGTAATCCACCACTATAAGGAAAAAAAATGAATATCTGTTGTAATATATTCTACACTACAGTTTTTTAGCATGACCTTAAAAACAGGCATAATTTCTGAGTTTTTTAAAAAATATTTTTGAAACTTTTTTGATTTGTATCCATATCAAAAATATTAAATATGTGAATTACATCTTACACTGCATATTTTAATAGATCAATGATGATCTAGAAAATTATAGAAAATAGAGAAAGGAAAAATTGCATAATTTTAGGAACTAATAACATGTAATTTACACCACTTAATTACAGTTTAGCCAATAACAATAGTCACACCTGGAGGCAAATTAAAATTTGGTGTCTTTAATTGCGCTCTTGCAAGTTTCTGCCACTTCTTTTTCTGTTTTCCACCTGGTTGGAATTCCATTGCCAAAAGACAATCTAACCTTTAACTTGTTACCAGGAGAATTTACTGAGCATATTTATGTAGAATTCAAATTCGACCAGAGAGAAGGGTAAATTATCTGAGGTGGGCTTGAAGGTAAACAGCTGTCGGTGAACTATGAATCATCTCAAAGGAACATTAGCTAAACTCATTTTAAAAGGGAAAATTGTTTTGCATGTTGAAAGGAATAACCGCAAGGACCTTGCACTCACTCTTAATTTGCCATCTAACTCATAGCTTCCTTGGGGAAGCAATATGATAAGCAGTTTTTGTTTGTTTATTTATTTATATATCTATTTTTAAATAAGTTTTCTATTTTCTGGATACTAAAATGAATATCTGAGGAAAACTGAAACGTCCTTCCTTACAGAAAGGTAGAAACCCATCAACACCCCTATTCTGTGGCTAAATACCAACCTAGGTTTAAGTGCTTAAAACTGTTCTGCTGGTTTGGTTTTGTTTGTTTTTTGTTTTTCAAAGTGAAATCTTCACGAAAATTTAGGTTACTATAGACGACACATTATTTTATATTTTAAAAATCAATATTCTTTTATATTTTAAAAGTCAGTTGTGTCCGTGCTAATGTAACCAATGAATTGGCCTTCCCTTTTGTTCTTTTTTTGAATCCATGGAGTATGAGATAATCTGATTCACTCAGGTGGATAGTTTGAACCAGAAATGTTTTCCTAACATTATGTCCTATACTTTTAAAATACAATTTATTTAAGCTGAAATGGCAGAAGAAATTTTATTCTGATGCCTGTAACAAAAACAAAACAACATCAGGCAGTTAATCCAGCTGCCCAACCTGAAGACCCCAGTGGGTTACACATTTATATATGATGTATTTAACTATGCGTGTTTGTTATTGATGCTTTAAAATATTTCAAATTAAATTGAATTAGAATCAAACATTATGGCATTGAAGCATTTCTGAGGAAACCTAAGCTTTCACAAAACACATTTGCAAAATGCTGTCTTAATGATTTAAGAGTTAACAATTTAAAGAGCTGTGAATAGAGGTTATTTAAATAATTCATTTATGAAAATGCAGTGTGAAATTATACTAAAACATAGAGTTTAATTAAGAAAAAGATATGTCAAGAGTAAGGTGTTTTGATAGTTTAGAACTTACTATCACCTTTCTTTTTGCCTCTCAGTTTTTGGTTGTTCTTTTACTTTCACTCCATTATTTGTAATATACTCTTCTTTCATAATCTTCACTGTCCTTGTCACTATGTATTTCTACTATTGTACTCCTCTTTGTTTTTGTTTTGAGCTACGCGGGCCTCTCACTGTTGTGGCCTCTCCCGTTGCGGAGCACAGGCTCCGGACGCGCAGGCTCAGCGGCCATGGCTCATGGGCCCAGCCGCTCCACGGCATGTGGGATCTTCCCGGACCGGGGCACGAACCCGTGTCCCCTGCACCGGCAGGCAGACTCTCAACCACTGCGCCACCAGGGAAGCCCTATTGTACTCCTCTTTGTAATTCTTCCACATTCTACCCTTTACTTATTTTCTGAAGCTGTATTTTCTTGTATAGCTTTTCTAATGCTCGTTACCACTCATCTTCTCTAATATTATTTTTCTTAAAATGTAGCAACGAATTATGAACATATTGTTCACATATTACCTGCACATAATGGAAGAAATTTTATCTTAATGAGGTATGGGGAAGTCATTCTGACTTATCCAGGATTTAGCTCTACTTTATGCTAACTTTATGCTAACTAACCCTGCCTTACGGCATGTGAAACATGCTTTGTACATCTGCTTTAGTCATTAAAAAAATAATGCATTTAAAAATCAAAATGGAGTAACTGTAGATCAGGAATCTAAAATGAAGCCATATGGCCACTATAGATGTGATTTCAGACACATTCCTTCTTCACTGAGAACGTGAATTTTCTGAACTGTATCAAACTCAAGGACACCACCAGCCGTTCTGAAAACAACATTGAGTGTGACTCAATATTCTTCTCATTTGAGAAATGAACAACAAAATTGAAGGTTTGGCTCTCAGCTGTCAAAGTGAATCATTGTTTAACAGATGTATTTTATTTAAAAATCTTAGAATTCCACAGTCTGTTTAATTTGTGGGAAATGCCATTAGCGGGTTGTGTTTGGTATGGAAGCAGGTGATGTGGCCTAGGGAGAGCTGTATTGCTGCCAGGAAGCAAGCATCAGAAGCAAAGGCATGGGAACCGTACAAGACTCATGGCCCTGTTTGCAGTGTTCCACACTGTCGGGAAAAGAAGCAAAAGTCTAGAGGTAAATACCCTTCAGTGAGCTTCTGTGACACTTGCATTAGCAAATATTGATACTAAGAAATGGGATGAAAACAGGTGGAACTGCTCTCTAGACCTTCACTAGAGATTTTTAAGAAAAGAAACAGTCAAAGTTTCAGAGCGCAATTCAAATGTTCTTTACTTGTAAACTTGGATGGTGGCATTATGCCTCTCTTAAATGGTTCAATTTATCTTTCTGATACAAATACTGATATTAATAGTAGTGAAAACAGTCAATACTCTGTACGTGAGCTTTGCTTCACAGAGTGTATGGCCTTATACTTGTGGCAACTTGGAGTTAATGAATATTTCATAGTAAAAAGTAATTATCAGTGGGGCTTTCTTTTCTTTCTGTGTTTTTTTTTTGTGGGGAGGGGGAGGTGGGTAAGAAGAGGAGGGTGGGGTAGAGCAGAATGTTCTATAATATCTTGTAGTGTATTCAGTTTTTAAATTTCAAATTTAAATTTTAAGCATAAAAATATAAAACTTTAGAGTATTTGTTTTGAGATTGTTTTGGTGTTCCTAAGTGATAACTCAAAAGTTTGGAGACATTTTTGTTTAAACAGAGAGATATCTTAACTAGGATTTGTTTGAAAACCATTGAATGCAAAGAGAGGAAGATAACTTAAGTTTCAAGACATGTGACAACTTCAATAACAACAACAGAAAAAATATTGTCTTTCAAAGTACTAACATGGATAGATTATGTCCTGACTCCAGTAGTTTAGAGATTGAGGAAATCATTGATGGATTTTTCTTAAATATTATCATGAAAATCATTTTATAGGTGACACAAGAAAAATTCTAATGAAAATCCAGGGAGTCAATGGCAGTGATTTTTGTTCTTTTCCCAAATTAATTCTATCTTCAGAAGATCAATGTATAGAACCAGCATTCAGGAGGTCCAAAGTCACCATTATTGTATAGTTCACTTGTTTCTTATTTTTCTCTTTTATAGAAAATTTTGCAGTGAAAATCATTACTTATATGACTAATCATATGAATATATAAAACATTTCATAGGGCTTCCCTGGTGGCACAGTGGTTAAGAATCCACCTGCCAATGCAGGGGACATGGGTTCGAGCCCTGGTCAAACATGTGGGAAGATCCCACATGCTGCAGAGCAACTAAGTCCATGCCACAACTACTGAGCCCACGAGCCACAACTACTGAGCCCATGTGCCACAACTACTGAAGCCTGTGTGCCTAGAGCCCATGCTCCACAACAAGAGAAGCCACCGCAATAAGACCACGCACTGCAATGAAGAGTAGCCCCTGCTCACCATGACTTGCCTGCGCAGCAACAAAGACCCAATGTAACCAAAAATAAATAAATAAAATAAATAAATTTATTTCAGAAAAGAAAGAAAAAATTTTTCATTTATATATAATACTTTCTTCATTGATATAGAAAAAATATTTTTTTCTTAATATTTTTCTTTCTTTGTTGCTTTGGATGAAGCATCCAAGGAGGTAGATATGATGCAGTAAGGAAATTGAATTTAGAATAATTTGGAGCTCTGATCCCTGTGGATAAGCTGTATTAGTAAATTATAAACTGAGAACATAAAACCTGAATTCATTTCACACAGTAAATTAGCTTTCCCAAAGTTCTGTGTGGTAGATTATTTTCCAAAAATACCCATCTTCTCTGCATTCACAGCTGTATTAGTTATCTATTAGTTACCTATTACTGTGTAACAAATTACCCCAAAACTTAACAACCTAAAACAACATACATTATGTTACATATTTTCTCCAATTCAGGAAGCTATGAGCAGTTTATCTGTACAGTTATAGCTCATGGTCTCTCCTAAGTCTGCAGTTGAGATGTTGGCTGGAGCTGCCATTTCTGAAGACTTGACTTGTTTGGGGGATTTTTTCCCTAGAGTTTCTGGCCGGACAAATCAGATCCACACCACACGGGCCCCTCCATAGATCTGCTCACACACAACAGCTGGCTTCCCCCCAGGGCATATAAGAACAAGAATAAGACAGTCACCACACTGTCTTTTCAGATTTAGTCTCAAAAGTAGCATACCACCATTTTTGCCATATTCTATTTGTCACACAGATCAACTCTGATGCAATGTGAGAGGAGAATACACAAAGACACATACCAAGAGGCAGGAATCACTGAAGGATGATTACCATGATTTTTTTTGCAATAAGACTTTTCAGCTTTTTGCATCAAGAATTAGTTTATTTCCCTATCCCTCATTTCTGAGCTCTGCTTTTAATTTTCTTTGATGAAGAGAATGCAGAGTAAGAGATGCTTTATCAATTTCAAGCCTAGACATCATGAAACCTTGTATGCTTTGATTCACTCTCTCAGAAATCAGCCATCACCATGTGAAGCCTGAGCTACCTTAATTAACATTAAGAGAGAGACGGTGTGGAAGAAAGTCCAGTTGTCCCAGTGGCCCCAGATATGAGACCCAGTCAATATCTTCAGAGCTACCTACCCAATCTGCAGCTCATCAAAGGCACATGAATAAGCCCAGCCAAAACTCAAAGAACTAGAGAGTTTACCCATAGATCAGTAAGCAATAGTAATTGGTTGTTATTTTATGCCACTGAAGTTTGGGTGGTGTGTTACACAGCAGTTGATACGTGGATAATGTGGGCTGTATCTTGTACCAGAAAATTATTAGAATGCACATATAAATATCTAGAGAAAAGCTAAAATTTTCCAGTTACCTAATTAACTTTTATGTTATTAATTTTCCAAATAACAGAGATGTCTATTTGCTTGACTTTGTTGCTTATTTATCAATGATCACTCAGCCACCAGCCTACCCATCTGTGCTCTGCTCTGTAATTCTGAGCACGGGAGTAGTGAACGATATTTGAAAGTGAGGCCTAGTCCTCCTTTGCCACCTGGACTAGCTGCTAAATTTTGCCAGTAGGGGGCAGTAGATGGAGATCAGAAGATAGAAGGAGAGGAGAAGCTATAGTTCTTCCTCTTTTCTCTCTCCATTTTCCTTCTTTGGGTGCTAAATGGTGGCATCCTCAGAGGTTGATGAATCATGGATAGTGACCATAGATTGTGATAAACTTAGTCATTGGTGATTCCAGATGCAAGTGCCAGTCATCATAACACCAAGTACCTGGTCATATTTTTCAATACCTATTTAGAAGGCACCAGAAGTAATTTGCTTTTACTAACAGAGACAAAAGTCTAACTTCACTCTTTTGTATAAGAGCTATGTCATTGCTATTGCTCCTGCCATAGTGCCGTCTCCCTGATATCCAATAAATAATTATTGTGGTTCACTTCATTGAGGACACAATGTGGAACTGATGATAAGGAATCAACAAAATCAAAGATCCCTTAATAAGACGTATTTCCGGCAGTAAGCCGGAAAATAAACCCATGAAATGGATAAAGCCTTCAATACCAATGAAGTGTTTAGGGGTTCAGTTGTCTGTGGCATGTCAGAAAATCCACTCGAAAGTAAAAAACATGTTTCTGTATTTTGACATTCTTACATCCAAGAAATGGGCCCAATGCATGGTGAGCATATCGAATATGGGGACAGCACATGTAACATTTGGTGTATTTCTCTGACCAATGTACTGAAGAACTGATAAGACTCATTTTTCAGTGAAGCCTAAAGCAAAAGTATGCTGTGCAACATGTCCAGACTTTTCTTCCAATTAGCCTTATGACCAAGTAGATCCAGTGATACCTGGAGTGTCTATTGTAAAACAGGATACTGTATAGAGTGATTCTCAAGCCCCATTCAAAGAATTATAGTGCAATCCCTTAGACTTTGGGGTAAAGCAGTGCTTATTTTCTGGATAATTATTCTTCTCCGAGAGGAAGCTTCCCGTTCCTGTCCCTTTCCCAGTTGTCAGGAGTCTGGCTTCTGCCGAGAAACAACTCATTTGGGGTTACCATTGACTAGTGTAGAGTGTAGGTTACTGAGGCAGGA